>NC_091229.1:2108842-2311755 GCF_040958095.1 Procambarus clarkii
TATATTCATTTTTACCAATATTTCGATACTATTTCATGTAGTATCACGATATGTGATTTGGCCTTCAAATCTCAGAATTTCGCATAATATTGCATTTTAAGCATGTTTTCTTGCCTTTTGTTTCGTACGAAAAATCATCGAATTTAGCAAAATTTTGTCGTTTATCATCCCCTTTTCCTTTATGTGACTTAAACAAAATATCATCGAATTAGGCAATATTTTGCCGTTTTCCACGTTTTTGTGAATTTTCAGTCTATGGGAATTAATTCATATATACGATAAAAATTATGCAAACACATAATTGATTAGATAATAACCTTAAATACTTCATTTTCAATCAACTATTTGTTTCTCGTTAAAATACTGAGTAAGATATTGAAAAGGGGAGAAGTTCTGTTTTTATTGCATATATCGACGTTTCAGCCGGAATACAGCGATTTTCGTGTACATCTTCCATCGGTAAGTACATTTTGACGCTTATCATCCCCTTTTCTTTATGTGACTTAAACAAAATATCATCGAATAAGGCAATATTTGCAGTTTCCCACGTTTTTGTGAATTTTCAGTCTATTGGTATTAATTCATATATACAATAAAAATGATGCAAACACATAATTGATTAGATAATAACCTTAAATACTTCATTTTCAATCAACTATTTGTTTCTCGTTAAAATACTGAGTAAGATATTGAAAAGGGGAGAAGTTCTGTTTTTATTGCATATATCGACGTTTCAGCCGGAATAGAGCGATTTTCGTGTACATCTTTCATCGGTAATATAAACGGAAAATCAGGAACATTTTAGTTAATTCTAATGAAAACACATTGATTTTTATCATTTGTATTGGAAACAACATTGTCATATGTCTTTTCTTGGATCTAAATAATGCGAAACCTCGCTCAATGATTTGAAGTTAAAATCCTCATATATGGTTTAATATTGACTTTTTTCACGTTTTTCATGTAGTTTGATATAACGTAAATATATTTATTTTAACCAATATTTCGATACTATTTCATGTAGTATCACGATATGTGATTTGGCCTTCAAATCTCAGAATTTCGCATAATATTGCATTTTAAGCAAGTTTTCTTGCCTTTTGTTTCGTACGAAAAATCATCGTATTTAGCAATATTTTGACGTTTATCATCCCCTTTTCCTTTATGTGACTTAAACAAAATATCATCGAATTAGGCAATATTTTGCCGTTTTCCACGTTTTTGTGAATTTTCAGTCTATGGGTATTAATTCATATATATACGATAAAAATGATGCAAACACATAATTGATTAGATAATAACCTTAAATACTTCATTTTCAATCATCTATTTGTTTCTCGTTAAAATACTGAGTAAGATAATGAAAAGGGGAGAAGTTCGGTTTTATTGCATATATCGAAGTTTCAAGCGGATTAAAGCGGTTTTACGTGTACATCTTCCCTCGGTAATATAAACGGAAAATCAAGAACATTTTAGTTAATTCTAATGAAAACACATTGATTTTTATAATTTGTATTGGAAACAACATTGTCATATGTCTTTTCTTGGATCTAAATAAAACGAAACCTCGCTCTATGATTTGAAGTTAAAATCCTCAAATATGGTTAAATAGTGACTTTTTTCACGTTTTTCATGTAGTTTGATACTACGTAAATATATTCATTTTTACCAATATTTCGATTCTATTTCATGTAGTATCACGATATGTGATTTGGCCTTCAAATCTCAGAATTTCGCATAATTTTGCATTTAAGCAAGTTTTCTTGCCCTTTGTTTCGTACGAAAAATCATCGAATTTAGCAATATTTTGACGTTTATCATCCCCTTTTCCTTTATGTGACTTAAACAAAATATCATCGAATTAGGCAATATTTTGCCGTTTTCCATGTTTTTGTGAATTTTCAGTCTATGGGTATTAATTCATATATATACGATATAAATGATGCAAACACATAATTGATTAGATAATAACCTTAAATACTTCATTTTCAATCATCTATTTGTTTCTCGTAAAATACTGAGTAAGATATTGAAAAGGGGAGAAGTTCGGTTTTTATTGCATATATCGACGTTTCAGCCGGATTAGAGCGGTTTTACGTGTACATCTTCCCTCGGTAATATAAACGGAAAATCAGGAACATTTTAGTTAATTCAAATGAAAACACATTCATTTTTATTATTTGTATTGGAAACAACATTTGTCATATGTCTTTTCTTGGATCTAAATAATACGAAACCTCTCTCTATGATTTGAAGTTAAAATCCTCAAATATGGTTAAATAGTGACTTTTTTCACGTTTTTCATGTAGTTTGATACTACGTAAATATATTCATTTTTACCAATATTTCGATACTATTTCATGTAGTATCACATGTGATTTGGCCTTCAAATCTCAGAATTTCGCATAATATTGCATTTAAGCAAGTTTTCTTGCCTTTTGTTTCGTACGAAAAATCATCGAATTAAGCAATATTTAGACGTTTATCATCCCCTTTTCCTTTATGTGACTTAAACAAAATATCATCGAATTAGACAATATTTTGCCGTTTTCCACGTTTTTGTGAATTATCAGTTTATGGATATTATTTCATATATATACGATAAAAATTATGCAAACACATAATTGATTAGATAATAACCTTAAATACTTCATTTTCAATCAACTATTTGTTTCTCGTTAAAATACTGAGTAAGATATTGAAAAGGGGAGAAGTTTTGTTTTTATTGCATATATCGACGTTTCAGCCGGATTAGAGCGGTTTTACGTGTACATCTTCCATCGGTAATATAAACGGAAAATCAGGAACATTTTAGTTAATACCAATAATAGTTAATTCATATATATACGATAAAAATTATGCAAACACATAATTGATTAGATAATAACCTTAAATACTTCATTTTCAATCAACTATTTGTTTCTCGTTAAAATACTGAGTAAGATATTGAAAAGGGGAGAAGTTCTGTTTTTATTGCATATATCGACGTTTCAGCCGGATTAGAGCGGTTTTACGTGTACATCTTCCATCGGTAATATAAACGGAAAATCAGGAACATTTTAGTTAATACCAATGAAAACACATTGATTTTTATCATTTGTATTGGTAACAACACTGTCATATGTCTTTTCTTGGATCTAAATAATGCGAAACCTCGCTCTATGATTTGAAGTTAAAATCCTCATATATGGTTAAATATTGACTTTTTTCACGTTTTTCATGTAGTTTGATATAACGTAAATATATTCATTTTTACCAATATTTCGATACTATTTCATGTAGCATCACGATATGTGATTTGGCCTTCAAATCTCAGAATTTCGCATAATATTGCTTTTTAAGCAAGTTTTATTGCCTTTTGTTTCGTACGAAAAATCATCGAATTTAGCAATATTTTGACGTTTATCATCCCCTTTTCCTTTATGTGACTTAAACAAAATATCATCGAATTAGGCAATATTTTGCCGTTTTCCACGTTTCTGTGAATTTTCAGTCTTTGGGTATTAATTCATATATATACGATAAAAATTATGCAAACACATAATTGATTAGATAATAACCTTAAATACTTCATTTTCAATCAACTATTTGTTTCTCGTTAAAATACTGAGTAAGATATTAAAAAGGGGAGAAGTTCTGTTTTTATTGCATATATCGACGTTTCAGCCGGAATAGAGCGATTTTCATGTATATCTTCCATCGGTAATATAAACGGAAAATCAGGAACATTTTAGTTAATACCAATGAAAACACATTGATTTTTATCATTTGTATTGTTAACAACACTGTCATATGTCTTTTCTTGGATCTAAATAATACGAAACCTCGCTCTATGATTTGAAGTTAAAATCCTAATATATGGTTAAATATTGACTTTTTTCACGTTTTTCATGTAGTTTGATATAACGTAAATATATTCATTTTTACCAATATTTCGATACTATTTCATGTAGTATCACGATATGTGATTTGGCCTTCAAATCTCAGAATTTCGCATAATATTGCATTTTAAGCATGTTTTCTTGCCTTTTGTTTCGTACGAAAAATCATCGAATTTAGCAAAATTTTGTCGTTTATCATCCCCTTTTCCTTTATGTGACTTAAACAAAATATCATCGAATTAGGCAATATTTTGCCGTTTTCCACGTTTTTGTGAATTTTCAGTCTATGGGAATTAATTCATATATATACGATAAAAATTATGCAAACACATAATTGATTAGATAATAACCTTAAATACTTCATTTTCAATCAACTATTTGTTTCTCGTTAAAATACTGAGTAAGATATTGAAAAGGGGAGAAGTTCTGTTTTTATTGCATATATCGACGTTTCAGCCGGAATACAGCGATTTTCGTGTACATCTTCCATCGGTAAGTACATTTTGACGCTTATCATCCCCTTTTCCTTTATGTGACTTAAACAAAATATCATCGAATAAGGCAATATTTTGCAGTTTCCCACGTTTTTGTGAATTTTCAGTCTATTGGTATTAATTCATATATATACAATAAAAATGATGCAAACACATAATTGATTAGATAATAACCTTAAATACTTCATTTTCAATCAACTATTTGTTTCTCGTTAAAATACTGAGTAAGATATTGAAAAGGGGAGAAGTTCTGTTTTTATTGCATATATCGACGTTTCAGCCGGAATAGAGCGATTTTCGTGTACATCTTTCATCGGTAATATAAACGGAAAATCAGGAACATTTTAGTTAATTCTAATGAAAACACATTGATTTTTATCATTTGTATTGGAAACAACATTGTCATATGTCTTTTCTTGGATCTAAATAATGCGAAACCTCGCTCAATGATTTGAAGTTAAAATCCTCATATATGGTTTAATATTGACTTTTTTCACGTTTTTCATGTAGTTTGATATAACGTAAATATATTTATTTTAACCAATATTTCGATACTATTTCATGTAGTATCACGATATGTGATTTGGCCTTCAAATCTCAGAATTTCGCATAATATTGCATTTTAAGCAAGTTTTCTTGCCTTTTGTTTCGTACGAAAAATCATCGTATTTAGCAATATTTTGACGTTTATCATCCCCTTTTCCTTTATGTGACTTAAACAAAATATCATCGAATTAGGCAATATTTTGCCGTTTTCCACGTTTTTGTGAATTTTCAGTCTATGGGTATTAATTCATATATATACGATAAAAATGATGCAAACACATAATTGATTAGATAATAACCTTAAATACTTCATTTTCAATCATCTATTTGTTTCTCGTTAAAATACTGAGTAAGATAATGAAAAGGGGAGAAGTTCGGTTTTTATTGCATATATCGAAGTTTCAAGCGGATTAAAGCGGTTTTACGTGTACATCTTCCCTCGGTAATATAAACGGAAAATCAAGAACATTTTAGTTAATTCTAATGAAAACACATTGATTTTTATAATTTGTATTGGAAACAACATTGTCATATGTCTTTTCTTGGATCTAAATAAAACGAAACCTCGCTCTATGATTTGAAGTTAAAATCCTCAAATATGGTTAAATAGTGACTTTTTTCACGTTTTTCATGTAGTTTGATACTACGTAAATATATTCATTTTTACCAATATTTCGATTCTATTTCATGTAGTATCACGATATGTGATTTGGCCTTCAAATCTCAGAATTTCGCATAATTTTGCATTTTAAGCAAGTTTTCTTGCCTTTTGTTTCGTACGAAAAATCATCGAATTTAGCAATATTTTGACGTTTATCATCCCCTTTTCCTTTATGTGACTTAAACAAAATATCATCGAATTAGGCAATATTTTGCCGTTTTCCATGTTTTTGTGAATTTTCAGTCTATGGGTATTAATTCATATATATACGATATAAATGATGCAAACACATAATTGATTAGATAATAACCTTAAATACTTCATTTTCAATCATCTATTTGTTTCTCGTAAAATACTGAGTAAGATATTGAAAAGGGGAGAAGTTCGGTTTTTATTGCATATATCGACGTTTCAGCCGGATTAGAGCGGTTTTACGTGTACATCTTCCCTCGGTAATATAAACGGAAAATCAGGAACATTTTAGTTAATTCAAATGAAAACACATTCATTTTTATTATTTGTATTGGAAACAACATTTGTCATATGTCTTTTCTTGGATCTAAATAATACGAAACCTCTCTCTATGATTTGAAGTTAAAATCCTCAAATATGGTTAAATAGTGACTTTTTTCACGTTTTTCATGTAGTTTGATACTACGTAAATATATTCATTTTTACCAATATTTCGATACTATTTCATGTAGTATCACATGTGATTTGGCCTTCAAATCTCAGAATTTCGCATAATATTGCATTTTAAGCAAGTTTTCTTGCCTTTTGTTTCGTACGAAAAATCATCGAATTAAGCAATATTTAGACGTTTATCATCCCCTTTTCCTTTATGTGACTTAAACAAAATATCATCGAATTAGACAATATTTTGCCGTTTTCCACGTTTTTGTGAATTATCAGTTTATGGATATTATTTCATATATATACGATAAAAATTATGCAAACACATAATTGATTAGATAATAACCTTAAATACTTCATTTTCAATCAACTATTTGTTTCTCGTTAAAATACTGAGTAAGATATTGAAAAGGGGAGAAGTTTTGTTTTTATTGCATATATCGACGTTTCAGCCGGATTAGAGCGGTTTTACGTGTACATCTTCCATCGGTAATATAAACGGAAAATCAGGAACATTTTAGTTAATACCAATAATAGTTAATTCATATATATACGATAAAAATTATGCAAACACATAATTGATTAGATAATAACCTTAAATACTTCATTTTCAATCAACTATTTGTTTCTCGTTAAAATACTGAGTAAGATATTGAAAAGGGGAGAAGTTCTGTTTTTATTGCATATATCGACGTTTCAGCCGGATTAGAGCGGTTTTACGTGTACATCTTCCATCGGTAATATAAACGGAAAATCAGGAACATTTTAGTTAATACCAATGAAAACACATTGATTTTTATCATTTGTATTGGTAACAACACTGTCATATGTCTTTTCTTGGATCTAAATAATGCGAAACCTCGCTCTATGATTTGAAGTTAAAATCCTCATATATGGTTAAATATTGACTTTTTTCACGTTTTTCATGTAGTTTGATATAACGTAAATATATTCATTTTTACCAATATTTCGATACTATTTCATGTAGCATCACGATATGTGATTTGGCCTTCAAATCTCAGAATTTCGCATAATATTGCTTTTTAAGCAAGTTTTATTGCCTTTTGTTTCGTACGAAAAATCATCGAATTTAGCAATATTTTGACGTTTATCATCCCCTTTTCCTTTATGTGACTTAAACAAAATATCATCGAACTAGGCAATATTTTGCCGTTTTCCACGTTTTTGTGAATTTTCAGCCTATGGGTATTAATTCATATATATACCATAAAAATGATGCAAACACATAATTGATTAGATAATTACCTTAAATACTTCATTTTCAATCATCTATTTGTTTCTCGTTAAAATACTGAGTAAGATAATGAAAAGGGGAGAAGTTCGGTTTTTATTGCATATATCGACGTTTCAGCCGGATTAGAGCGGTTTTACGTGTACATCTTCCCTCGGTAATATAAACGGAAAATCAAGAACATTTTAGTTAATTCTAATGAAAACACATTGATTTTTATAATTTGTATTGGAAACAACATTGTCATATGTCTATTCTTGGATCTAAATAATACGAAACCTCGCTCTATGATTTGAAGTTAAAATCCTCATATATGGTTAGATATTGACTTTTTTCACGTTTTTCATATAGTTTGATATAACGTAATTCATTTTTACCAATATTTCGATACTATTTCATGTAGTATCATGATATGTGATTTGGCCTTCAAATCTCAGAATTTCGCATAATATTGCATTTTAAGCAAGTTTTCTTGCCTTTTGTTTCGAACGAAAAATCTTCGAATTTAGCAATATTTTGACGTTTATCATCCCCTTTTCCTTTATGTGACTTAAACAAAATATCATCGAATTAGGCAATATTTTGCCGTTTTCCACGTTTCTGTGAATTTTCAGTCTTTGGGTATTAATTCATATATATACGATAAAAATTATGCAAACACATAATTGATTAGATAATAACCTTAAATACTTCATTTTCAATCAACTATTTGTTTCTCGTTAAAATACTGAGTAAGATATGCTAAAGGGGAGAAGTTCTGTTTTTATTGCATATATCGACGTTTCAGCCGGATTAGAGCGGTTTTACGTGTACATCTTCCATCGGTAATATAAACGGAAAATCAGGAACATTTTAGTTAATACCAATGAAAACACATTGATTTTTATCATTTGTATTGGTAACAACACTGTCATATGTCTTTTCTTGGATCTAAATAATGCGAAACCTCGCTCTATGATTTGAAGTTAAAATCCTCATATATGGTTAAATATTGACTTTTTTCACGTTTTTCATGTAGTTTGATATAACGTAAATATATTCATTTTTACCAATATTTCGATACTATTTCATGTAGCATCACGATATGTGATTTGGCCTTCAAATCTCAGAATTTCGCATAATATTGCTTGTTAAGCATGTTTTCTTGCCTTTTGTTTCGCACGAAAAATCATCGAATTTAGCAATATTTTGACGTTTATCATCCCCTTTTCCTTTATGTGACTTGAACAAAATATCATCGAATTAGGCAATATTTTGCCGTTTTCCACATTTTTGTGAATTTTCAGTCTATGGGTATTAATTCATATATATACGAAAAAATTATGCAAACACATAATTGATTAGATAATAACCTTAAATACTTCATTTTCAATCAACTATTTATTTCTCGTTAAAATGCTGAGTAAGATATTGAAAAGGGGAGAAGTTCTGTTTTTATTGCATATATCGACGTTTCAGCCGGAATAGAACGATTTTCGTGTACATCTTCCATCGGTAATATAAACGGAAAATCAGGAACATTTTAGTTAATACCAATGAAAACACGTTGATTTTTATCATTTGTATTGGTAACAACACGGTTATATGTATTTTCTTGGATCTAAATAATACGAAACCTCGCTCTATGATTTGAAGGTAAAATCCTCATATATGGTTAAATATTGACTTTTTTCACGTTTTTCATGTAGTTTGATATAACGTAAATATATTCATTTTTACCAATATTTCGATACTATTTCATGTAGTATCACGATATGTGATTTGGCCTTCAAATCTCAGAATTTCGCATTTTAAGCAAGTTTTCTTGCCTTTTGTTTCGTACGAAAAATCATCGAATTTAGCAATATTTTGACGTTTATCATCCCCTTTTCCTTTATGTGACTTAAACAAAATATCATCGAATTAGGCAATATTTTGCCGTTTTCCACGTTTTTGTGAATTTTCAGTCTATGGGTATTAATTCATATATATACGATAAAAATGATGCAAACACATAATTGATTAGATAATAACCTTAAATACTTCATTTTCAATCATCTATTTGTTTCTCGTTAAAATACTGAGTAAGATAATGAAAAGGGGAGAAGTTCGGCTTTTATTGCATATATCGACGTTTCAGCCGGATTAGAGCGGTTTTACGTGTACATCTTCCCTCGGTAATATAACGGAAAATCAGGAACATTTTAGTTAATTCTAATGAAAACACATTGATTTTTATAATTTGTATTGGAAACAACATTGTCATATGTCTTTTCTTGGATCTAAATAATACGAAACCTCGCTCTATGATTTGAAGTTAAAATCCTCAAATATGGTTAAATATTGACTTTTTTCACGTTTTTCATGTAGTTTGATACTTCGTAAATTATTCATTTTTACCAATATTCGATTCTATTTCATGTAGTATCACGATATGTGATTTGGCCTTCAAATCTCAGAATTTCGCATAATATTGCATTTTAAGCAAGTTTTCTTGCCTTTTGTTTCGTATGAAAAATCTTCGAATTTAGCAATATTTTGACGTTTATCATCCCCTTTTCCTTTATGTGACTTGAACAAAATATCATCGAATTAGGCAATATTTTGCCGTTTTCCACGTTTTTGTGAATTTTCAGTCTATGGGTATTAATTCATTATATATACGATAAAAATGACGCAAACACATAATTGATTAGATAATAACCTTAAATACTTCATTTTCAATCATCTATTTGTTTCTCGTTAAAATACTGAGTAAGATAATGAAAAGGAGAGAAGTTCTGTTTTTATTGCAAATATCGACGTTTCAGCCGGAATAGAGCGATTTTCGTGTACATCTTCCATCGGTAATATAAACGGAAAATCAGGAACATTTTAGTTAATACTAATGAAAAAACATTGATTTTTATCATTTGTATTGGAAACAACATTGTCATATGTCTTTTCTTGGATCTAAATAATACGAAACCTCTCTCTATGATTTGAAGTTAAAATCCTCATATATGGTTAAATATTGACTTTTTTCACGTTTTTCATGTAGTTTGATATAACGTAAATATATTCATTTTTACCAATATTTCGATACTACTTCATGTAGTATCACGATATGTGATTTGGCCTTCAAATCTCAGAATTTCGCATAATATTGCATTTTAAGCATGTTTTCTTGCCTTTTGTTTCGTACGAAAAATCATCGAATTTAGCAAAATTTTGTCGTTTATCATCCCCTTTTCCTTTATGTGACTTAAACAAAATATCATCGAATTAGGCAATATTTTGCCGTTTTCCACGTTTTTGTGAATTTTCAGTCTATGGGAATTAATTCATATATATACGATAAAAATTATGCAAACACATAATTGATTAGATAATAACCTTAAATACTTCATTTTCAATCAACTATTTGTTTCTCGTTAAAATACTGAGTAAGATATTGAAAAGGGGAGAAGTTCTGTTTTTATTGCATATATCGACGTTTCAGCCGGAATACAGCGATTTTCGTGTACATCTTCCATCGGTAAGTACATTTTGACGCTTATCATCCCCTTTTCCTTTATGTGACTTAAACAAAATATCATCGAATTAGGCAATATTTTGCCGTTTCCCACGTTTTTGTGAATTTTCAGTCTATTGGTATTAATTCATATATATACAATAAAAATGATGCAAACACATAATTGATTAGATAATAACCTTAAATACTTCATTTTCAATCAACTATTTGTTTCTCGTTAAAATACTGAGTAAGATATTGAAAAGGGGAGAAGTTCTGTTTTTATTGCATATATCGACGTTTCAGCCGGAATAGAGCGATTTTCGTGTACATCTTTCATCGGTAATATAAACGGAAAATCAGGAAAATTTTAGTTAATTCTAATGAAAACACATTGATTTTTATCATTTGTATTGGAAACAACATTGTCATATGTCTTTTCTTGGATCTAAATAATGCGAAACCTCGCTCTATGATTTGAAGTTAAAATCCTCATATATGGTTAAATATTGACTTTTTTCACGTTTTTCATGTAGTTTGATATAACGTAAATATATTCATTTTTACCAATATTTCGATACTATTTCATGTAGCATCACGATATGTGATTTGGCCTTCAAATCTCAGAATTTCGCATAATATTGCTTTTTAAGCAAGTTTTATTGCCTTTTGTTTCGTACGAAAAATCATCGAATTTAGCAATATTTTGACGTTTATCATCCCCTTTTCCTTTATGTGACTTAAACAAAATATCATCGAATTAGGCAATATTTTGCCGTTTTCCACGTTTCTGTGAATTTTCAGTCTTTGGGTATTAATTCATATATATACGATAAAAATTATGCAAACACATAATTGATTAGATAATAACCTTAAATACTTCATTTTCAATCAACTATTTGTTTCTCGTTAAAATACTGAGTAAGATATTAAAAAGGAGAGAAGTTCTGTTTTTATTGCATATATCGACGTTTCAGCCGGAATAGAGCGATTTTCATGTATATCTTCCATCGGTAATATAAACGGAAAATCAGGAACATTTTAGTTAATACCAATGAAAACACATTGATTTTTATCATTTGTATTGTTAACAACACTGTCATATGTCTTTTCTTGGATCTAAATAATACGAAACCTCGCTCTATGATTTGAAGTTAAAATCCTAATATATGGTTAAATATTGACTTTTTTCACGTTTTTCATGTAGTTTGATATAACGTAAATATATTCATTTTTACCAATATTTCGATACTATTTCATGTAGTATCACGATATGTGATTTGGCCTTCAAATCTCAGAATTTCGCATAATATTGCATTTTAAGCATGTTTTCTTGCCTTTTGTTTCGTACGAAAAATCATCGAATTTAGCAAAATTTTGTCGTTTATCATCCCCTTTTCCTTTATGTGACTTAAACAAAATATCATCGAATTAGGCAATATTTTGCCGTTTTCCACGTTTTGTGAATTTTCAGTCTATGGGAATTAATTCATATATATACGATAAAAATTATGCAAACACATAATTGATTAGATAATAACCTTAAATACTTCATTTTCAATCAACTATTTGTTTCTCGTTAAAATACTGAGTAAGATATTGAAAAGGGGAGAAGTTCTGTTTTTATTGCATATATCGACGTTTCAGCCGGAATACAGCGATTTTCGTGTACATCTTCCATCGGTAAGTACATTTTGACGCTTATCATCCCCTTTTCCTTTATGTGACTTAAACAAAATATCATCGAATAAGGCAATATTTTGCAGTTTCCCACGTTTTGTGAATTTTCAGTCTATTGGTATTAATTCAATATATACAAAAAAATGATGCAAACACATATTGATTAGATAATAACCTTAAATACTTCATTTTCAATCAACTATTGTTTCTCGTTAAAATACTGAGTAAGATATTGAAAAGGGGAGAAGTTCTGTTTTTATTGCATATATCGACGTTTCGCCGGAATAGAGCGATTTTCGTGTACATCTTTCATCGGTAATATAAACGGAAAATCAGGAACATTTTAGTTAATTCTAATGAAAACACATTGATTTTTATCATTTGTATTGGAAACAACATTGTCTATGTCTTTTCTTGGATCTAAATAATGCGAAAACCTCGCTCAATGATTTGAAGTTAAAATCCTCATATATGGTTTAATATTGACTTTTTCACGTTTTTCATGTAGTTTGATATAACGTAAATATATTTATTTTAACCAATATTTCGATACTATTTCATGTAGTATCACGATATGTGATTTGGCCTTCAAATCTCAGAATTTCGCATAATATTGCATTTTAAGCAAGTTTTCTTGCCTTTTGTTTCGTACGAAAAATCATCGTATTTAGCAATATTTTGACGTTATCATCCCCTTTTCCTTTATGTGACTTAAACAAAATATCATCGAATTAGGCAATATTTTGCCGTTTTCCACGTTTTTGTGAATTTTCAGTCTATGGGTATTAATTCATATATATACGATAAAAATGATGCAAACACATAATTGATTAGATAATAACCTTAAATACTTCATTTTCAATCATCTATTTGTTTCTCGTTAAAATATGAGTAAGATAATGAAAAGGGGAGAAGTTCGGTTTTTATTGCATATATCGAAGTTTCAAGCGGATTAAAGCGGTTTTACGTGTACATCTTCCCTCGGTAATATAAACGGAAAATCAAGAACATTTTAGTTAATTCTAATGAAAACACATTGATTTTTATAATTTGTATTGGAAACAACATTGTCATATGTCTTTTCTTGGATCTAAATAAAACGAAACCTCGCTCTATGATTTGAAGTAAAATCCTCAAATATGGTTAAATAGTGACTTTTTTCACGTTTTTCATGTAGTTTGATACTACGTAAATATATTCATTTTTACCAATATTTCGATTCTATTTCATGTAGTATCACGATATGTGATTTGGCCTTCAAATCTCAGAATTTCGCATAATTTGCATTTTAAGCAAGTTTCTTGCCTTTTGTTTCGTACGAAAAATCATCGAATTTAGCAATATTTTGACGTTTATCATCCCCTTTTCCTTTATGTGACTTAAACAAAATATCATCGAATTAGGCAATATTTTGCCGTTTTCCATGTTTTTGTGAATTTTCAGTCTATGGGTATTAATTCATATATATACGATAAATGATGCAAACACATAATTGATTAGATAATAACCTTAAATACTTCATTTTCAATCATCTATTTGTTTCTCGTAAATACTGAGTAAGATATTGAAAAGGGGAGAAGTTCGGTTTTTATTGCATATATCGACGTTTCAGCCGGATTAGAGCGGTTTTACGTGTACATCTTCCCTCGGTAATATAAACGGAAAATCAGGAACATTTTAGTTAATTCAAATGAAAACACATTCATTTTTATTATTTGTATTGGAAACAACATTTGTCATATGTCTTTTCTTGGATCTAAATAATACGAAACCTCTCTCTATGATTTGAAGTTAAAATCCTCAAATATGGTTAAATAGTGACTTTTTTCACGTTTTTCATGTAGTTTGATACTACGTAAATATATTCATTTTTACCAATATTTCGATACTATTTCATGTAGTATCACATGTGATTTGGCCTTCAAATCTCAGAATTTCGCATAATATTGCATTTTAAGCAAGTTTTCTTGCCTTTGTTTCGTACGAAAAATCATCGAATTAAGCAATATTTAGACGTTTATCATCCCCTTTTCCTTTATGTGACTTAAACAAAATATCATCGAATTAGACAATATTTTGCCGTTTCCACGTTTTTGTGAATTATCAGTTTATGGATATTATTTCATATATATACGATATAAAATTATGCAAACACATAATTGATTAGTAATATAACCTTAAATACTTCATTTTCAATCAACTATTTGTTTCTCGTTAAAATACTGAGTAAGATATTGAAAAGGGGAGAAGTTTTGTTTTTATTGCATATATCGACGTTTCAGCCGGATTAGAGCGGTTTTACGTGTACATCTTCCATCGGTAATATAAACGGAAAATCAGGAACATTTTAGTTAATACCAATAATAGTTAATTCATATATATACGATAAAAATTATGCAAACACATAATTGATTAGATAATAACCTTAAATACTTCATTTTCAATCAACTATTTGTTTCTCGTTAAAATACTGAGTAAGATATTGAAAAGGGGAGAAGTTCTGTTTTTATTGCATATATCGACGTTTCAGCCGGATTAGAGCGGTTTTACGTGTACATCTTCCATCGGTAATATAAACGGAAAATCAGGAACATTTTAGTTAATACCAATGAAAACACATTGATTTTTATCATTTGTATTGGTAACAACACTGTCATATGTCTTTTCTTGGATCTAAATAATGCGAAACCTCGCTCTATGATTTGAAGTTAAAATCCTCATATATGGTTATAATAAATTGACTTTTTTCACGTTTTTCATGTAGTTGATATAACGTAAATATATTCATTTTACCAATATTTCGATACTATTTCATGTAGCATCACGATATGTGATTTGGCCTTCAAATCTCAGAATTTCGCATAATATGCTTGTTAAGCATGTTTTCTTGCCTTTTGTTTCGCACGAAAAATCATCGAATTTAGCAATATTTTGACGTTTATCATCCCCTTTTCCTTTATGTGACTTGAACAAAATATCATCGAATTAGGCAATATTTTGCCGTTTCCACATTTTGTGAATTTTCAGTCTATGGGTATTAATTCATATATATACGATAAAAATTATGCAAACACATAATTGATTAGATAATAACCTTAAATACTTCATTTTCAATCAACTATTTATTTCTCGTTAAAATGCTGAGTAAGATATTGAAAAGGGGAGAAGTTCTGTTTTTATTGCATATATCGACGTTTCAGCCGGAATAGAACGATTTTCGTGTACATCTTCCATCGGTAATATAAACGGAAAATCAGGAACATTTTAGTTAATACCAATGAAAACACGTTGATTTTTATCATTTGTATTGGTAACAACACGGTTATATGTATTTTCTTGGATCTAAATAATACGAAACCTCGCTCTATGATTTGAAGGTAAAATCCTCATATATGGTTAAATATTGACTTTTTTCACGTTTTTCATGTAGTTTGATATAACGTAAATATATTCATTTTACCAATATTTCGATACTATTTCATGTAGTATCACGATATGTGATTTGGCCTTCAAATCTCAGAATTTCGCATTTTAAGCAAGTTTTCTTGCCTTTTGTTTCGTACGAAAAATCATCGAATTTAGCAATATTTTGACGTTTATCATCCCCTTTTCCTTTATGTGACTTAAACAAAATATCATCGAATTAGGCAATATTTTGCCGTTTTCCACGTTTTTGTGAATTTTCAGTCTATGGGTATTAATTCATATATATACGATAAAAATGATGCAAACACATAATTGATTAGATAATAACCTTAAATACTTCATTTTCAATCATCTATTTGTTTCTCGTTAAAATACTGAGTAAGATAATGAAAAGGGGAGAAGTTCGGCTTTTATTGCATATATCGACGTTTCAGCCGGATTAGAGCGGTTTTACGTGTACATCTTCCCTCGGTAATATAAACGGAAATCAGGAACATTTTAGTTAATTCTAATGAAAACACATTGATTTTTATAATTTGTATTGGAAACAACATTGTCATATGTCTTTTCTTGGATCTAAATAATACGAAACCTCGCTCTATGATTTGAAGTTAAAATCCTCAAATATGGTTAAATATTGACTTTTTTCACGTTTTTCATGTAGTTTGATACTTCGTAAATATATTCATTTTTACCAATATTTCGATTCTATTTCATGTAGTATCACGATATGTGATTTGGCCTTCAAATCTCAGAATTTCGCATAATATTGCATTTTAAGCAAGTTTTCTTGCCTTTTGTTTCGTATGAAAAATCTTCGATTTTAGCAATATTTTGAAGTTTATCATCCCCTTTCCTTTATGTGACTTGAACAAAATATCATCGAATTAGGCAATATTTTGCCGTTTTCCACGTTTTTGTGAATTTTCAGTCTATGGGTAAATTCATTTATATACGATAAAAATGACGCAAACACATAATTGATTAGATAATAACCTTAATACTTCATTTTCAATCATCTATTTGTTTCTCGTTAAAATACTGAGTAAGATAATGAAAAGGAGAGAAGTTCTGTTTTTATTGCAAATATCGACGTTTCAGCCGGAATAGAGCGATTTCGTGTACATCTTCCATCGGTAATATAAACGGAAAATCAGGAACATTTTAGTTAATACTAATGAAAAAACATTGATTTTTATCATTTGTATTGGAAACAACATTGTCATATGTCTTTTCTTGGATCTAAATAATACGAAACCTCTCTCTATGATTTGAAGTTAAAATCCTCATATATGGTTAAATATTGACTTTTTTCACGTTTTTCATGTAGTTTGATATAACGTAAATATATTCATTTTTACCAATATTTCGATACTACTTCATGTAGTATCACGATATGTGATTTGGCCTTCAAATCTCAGAATTTCGCATAATATTGCATTTTAAGCATGTTTTCTTGCCTTTTGTTTCGTACGAAAAATCATCGAATTTAGGCAAAATTTTGTCGTTATCATCCCCTTTTCCTTTATGTGACTTAAACAAAATATCATCGAATTAGGCAATATTTTGCCGTTTTCCACGTTTTGTGAATTTTCAGTCTATGGGAATTAATTCATATATATACGATAAAAATTATGCAAACACATAATTGATTAGATAATAACCTTAAATACTTCATTTTCAATCAACTATTTGTTTCTCGTTAAAATACTGAGTAAGATATTGAAAAGGGGAGAAGTTCTGTTTTTATTGCATATATCGACGTTTCAGCCGGAATACAGCGATTTTCGTGTACATCTTCCATCGGTAAGTACATTTTGACGCTTATCATCCCCTTTTCCTTTATGTGACTTAAACAAAATATCATCGAATTAGGCAATATTTTGCCGTTTCCCACGTTTTTGTGAATTTTCAGTCTATTGGTATTAATTCATATATATACAATAAAAATGATGCAAACACATAATTGATTAGATAATAACCTTAAATACTTCATTTTCAATCAACTATTTGTTTCTCGTTAAAATACTGAGTAAGATATTGAAAAGGGGAGAAGTTCTGTTTTTATTGCATATATCGACGTTTCAGCCGGAATAGAGCGATTTTCGTGTACATCTTTCATCGGTAATATAAACCGGAAAATCAGGAAAATTTTAGTTAATTCTAATGACAACACATTGATTTTTATCATTTGTATTGGAAACAACATTGTCATATGTCTTTTCTTGGATCTAAATAATGCGAAACCTCGCTCAATGATTTGAAGTTAAAATCCTCATATATGTTTAATATTGACTTTTTTCACGTTTTTCATGTAGTTTGATATAACGTAAATATAGTTATTTTAACCAATATTTCGATACTATTTCATGTAGTATCACGATATGTGATTTGGGCCTTCAAATCTCAGAATTCGCATAATATTGCATTTTAGCAGTTTTCTTGCCTTTTGTTTCGTACGAAAAATCATCGAATTTAGCAATATTTTGACGTTTATCATCCCCTTTTCCTTTATGTGACTTAAACAAAATATCATCGAATTAGGCAATATTTTGCCGTTTTCCATGTTTTTGTGAAATTTTCAGTCTATGGGTATTAATTCATATATATACGATATTAAATGATGCAAACACATAATTGATTAGATAATAACCTTAAATACTTCATTTCAATCATCTATTTGTTTTCTCGTAAAATACTGAGTAAGATATTGAAAAGGGGAGAAGTTCGGTTTTTAATTGCATATATCGACGTTTCAGCCGGATTAGAGCGGTTTTACGTGTACATCTTCCCTCGGTAATATAAACGGAAAATCAGGAACATTTTAGTTAATTCAAATGAACACACATTCATTTTTATTATTTGTATTGGAAACAACATTTGTCATATGTCTTTTCTTGGATCTAAATAATACGAAACCTCTCTCTATGATTTGAAGTTAAAAATCCTCAAATATAGTTAAATAGTGACTTTTTTCACGTTTTTCATGTAGTTTGGTACTACGTAAATATATTCATTTTTACCAATATTTCGATACTATTTCATGTAGTATCACATGTGATTTGGGCCTTCAAATCTCAGAATTTCTCGCATAATATTGCATTTTAAGCAAGTTTTCTTGCCTTTTGTTTCGTACGAAAAATCATCGAATTAAGCAATATTTAGACGTTTATCATCCCCTTTTCCTTTATGTGACTTAAACAAAATATCATCGAATTAGACAATATTTTGCCGTTTTCCACGTTTTGTGAATTTTCAGTTTATGGATATTAATTCATATATATACGATAAAATTATGCAAACACATAATTGATTAGATAATAACCTTAAATACTTCAATTTTCAAATCAACTATTTGTTTCTCGTTAAAATACTTGAGTAAGATAGTGAAAAGGGGAGAAGTTTTGTTTTTATTGCATATATCGACGTTTCAGCCGGATTAGAGCGGTTTTACGTGTACATCTTCCATCGGTAATATAAACGGAAAATCAGGAACATTTTAGTTAATACCAATAATAGTTAATTCATATATATACAGATAAAAATTATGCAAACACATAATTGATTAGATAATAACCTTAAATACTTCATTTTCAATCAACTATTTGTTTCTCGTTAAAATACTGAGTAAGATATTGAAAGGGAGAAGTTCTGTTTTTATTGCATATATCGACGTTTCAGCCGGATTAGAGCGGTTTTACGTGTACATCTTCCATCGGTAATATAAACGGAAAATCAGGAACATTTTAGTTAATACCATTGAAAACACATTGATTTTTATCATTTGTATTGGTAACAACACTGTCATATGTCTTTTCTTGGATCTAAATAATGCGAAACCTCGCTCTATGATTTGAAGTTAAAATCCTCATATATGGTTAATATTGACTTTTTTTCACGTTTTTCATGTAGTTTGATATAACGTAAATATATTCATTTTTACCAATATTTCGATACTATTTCATGTAGCATCACGATATGTGATTTGGCCTTCAAATCTCAGAATTTCGCATAATATTGCTTTTAAGCAAGTTTTCTTGCCTTTTGTTTCGTACGAAAAATCATCGAATTTAGCAATATTTTGACGTTTTATCATCCCCTTTTCCTTTATGTGACTTAAACAAAATATCATCGAACTAGGCAATATTTTGCCGTTTTCCACGTTTTTGTGAATTTTCAGCCTATGGGTATTAATTCATATATATACGATAAAAATGATGCAAACACATAATTGATTAGATAATTACCTTAAATACTTCATTTTCAATCATCTATTTGTTTCTCGTTAAAATACTGAGTAAGATAATGAAAAGGGGAGAAGTTCGGTTTTTATTGCATATATCGACGTTTCAGCCGGATTAGAGCGGTTTTACGTGTACATCTTCCCTCGGTAATATAAACGGAAAATCAAGAACATTTTAGTTAATTCTAATGAAAACACATTGATTTTTATAATTTGTATTGGAACAACATTGTCATATGTCTATTCTTGGATCTAAATAATACGAAACCTCGCTCTATGATTTGAAGTTAAAATCCTCAAATATGGTTAAATATTGACTTTTTTCACGTTTTTCATGTAGTTTGATATTACGTAAATATATTCATTTTTACCAATATTTCGATACTATTTCATGTAGTATCACGATATGTGATTTGGCCTTCAAATCTCAGAATTTCGCATAATATTGCATTTTAAGCAAGTTTTCTTGCCTTTTGTTTCGAACGAAAAATCTTCGATTTAGCAATATTTTGACGTTTATCATCCACTTTTCCTTTATGTGACTTGAACAAAATATCATCGAATTAGGCAATATTTTGCCGTTTTCCACGTTTTTGTGAATTTTCAGTCTATGGGTATTAATTCATATACATACGATAAAAAATTATGCAAACACATAATTGATTAGATAATAACCTTAAATACTTCATTTTCAATCAACTATTTGTTTCTCGTTAAAATACTGAGTAAGATATTGAAAAAGGGAGAAGTTCTGTTTTTATTGCATATATCGACGTTTTCAGACCGGATTAGAGCGGTTTTACGTGTACATCTTCCATCGGTAATATAAACGGAAAATCAGGAACATTTAGTTAATACCAATGAAAACACATTGATTTTTATCATTTGTATTGGTAACAACACTGTCATATGTCTTTCTTGGATCTAAATAATGCGAAACCTCGCCTTATGATTTGAAGTTAAAATCCTCATATATGGTTAGATATTGACTTTTTTCACGTTTTTCATATAGTTTGATATAACGTAATTCATTTTTACCAATATTTCGATACTATTTCATGTAGTATCATGATATGTGATTTGGCCTTCAAATCTCAGAATTTCGCATAATATTGCATTTTAAACAAGTTTTCTTGCCTTTTGTTTCGTACGAAAAATCATCGAATTTAGCAATATTTTGACGTTTATCATCCCCTTTCCTTTATGTGACTTAAACAAAATATCATCGAATTAGGCAATATTTTGCCGTTTTCCACGTTTCTGTGAATTTTCAGTCTTTGGGTATTAATTCATATATATACGATAAAAAATTATGCAAACACATAATTGATTAGATAATATACCTTAAATACTTCATTTTCAATCAACTATTTGTTTCTCGTTAAAATACTGGTAAGATATGCTAATGGGAGAAGTTCTGTTTTTATTGCATATATCGACGTTTCAGCCGGATTAGAGCGGTTTTACGTGTACATCTTCCATCGGTAATATAAACGGAAAATCAGGAACATTTTAGTTAATACCAATGAAAACACATTGATTTTTTATCATTTGTATTGGTAACAACACTGTCATATGTCTTTTCTTGGATCTAAATAATGCGAAACCTCGCTCTATGATTTGAAGTTAAAATCCTCATATATGGTTAAATATTGACTTTTTTCACGTTTTTCATGTAGTTTGATATAACGTAATATATTCATTTTTACCAATATTTCGATACTATTTCATGTAGCATCACGATATGTGATTTGGCCTTCAAATCTCAGAATTTCGCATAATATTGCTTGTTAAGCATGTTTTCTTGCCTTTTGTTTCGCACGAAAAAATCATCGAATTTAGCAATATTTTGACGTTTATCATCCCCTTTTCCTTTATGTGACTTGAACAAAATATCATCGAATTAGGCAATATTTTGCCGTTTTCCACGTTTTTGTGAATTTTCAGTCTATGGGTATTAATTCATAATATATACGATAAAAATTATGCAAACACATAATTGATTAGATAATAACCTTAAATACTTCATTTTCAATCAACTATTTATTTCTCGTTAAAATGCTGAGTAAGATATTGAAAAGGGGAGAAGTTCCTGTTTTTATTGCATATATCGACGTTTCAGCCGGAATAGAGCGATTTTCGTGTACATCTTCCATCGGTAATATAAACGGAAAAATCAGGAACATTTTAGTTAATACCAATGAAAACACGTTGATTTTTATCATTTGTATTGGTAACAACACGGTTATATGTATTTTCTTGGATCTAAATAATACGAAACCTCGCTCTATGATTTGAAGTTAAAATCCTCATATATGGTTAAATATTGACTTTTTTCACGTTTTTCATGTAGTTTGATATAACGTAAATATATTCATTTTTACCAATATTTCGATACTATTTCATGTGGTATCACGATATGTGATTTGGCCTTCAAATCTCAGAATTTCGCATTTTAAGCAAGTTTTCTTGCCTTTTGTTTCGTACGAAAAATCATCGAATTTAGCAATATTTTGACGTTTATCATCCCCTTTTCCTTTATGTGACTTAAACAAAATATCATCGAATTAGGCAATATTTTGCCGTTTTCCACGTTTTTGTGAATTTTCAGTCTATGGGTATTAATTCATATATATACGATAAAAATGATGCAAACACATAATTGATTAGATAATAACCTTAAATACTTCATTTTCAATCATCTATTTGTTTCTCGTTAAAATACTGAGTAAGATAATGAAAAGGGGAGAAGTTCGGCTTTTATTGCATATATCGACGTTTCAGCCGGATTAGAGCGGTTTTACGTGTACATCTTCTCTCGGTAATATAAACGGAAAATCAGGAACATTTTAGTTAATTCTAATGAAAACACATTGATTTTTATAATTTGTATTGGAAAACAACATTGTCATATGTCTTTTCTTGGATCTAAATAATACGAAACCTCGCTCTATGATTTGAAGTTAAAATCCTCAAATATGGTTAATATTGACTTTTTTCACGTTTTTCATGTAGTTTGATACTACGTAAATATATTCATTTTTACCAATATTTCGATTCTATTTCATGTAGTATCACGATATGTGATTTGGCCTTCAAATCTCAGAATTTCGCATAATATTGCATTTTAAGCAAGTTTTCTTGCCTTTGTTTCGTATGAAAAATCTTCGAATTAGCAATATTTTGACGTTTATCATCCCTTTTCCTTTATGTGACTTGAACAAAATATCATCGAATTAGGCAATATTTTGCCGTTTTCCACGTTTTTGTGAATTTTCAGTCTATGGGTATTAATTCATTATATATACGATAAAAATGACGCAAACACATAATTGATTAGATAATAACCTTAAATACTTCATTTTCAATCATCTATTGTTTCTCGTTAAAATACTGAGTAAGATAATGAAAAGGAGAGAAGTTCTGTTTTATTGCAAATATCGACGTTTCAGCCGGAATAGAGCGATTTTCGTGTACATCTTCCATCGGTAATATAAACGGAAAATCAGGAACATTTTAGTTAATACTAATGAAAAAACATTGATTTTTATCATTTGTATTGGAAACAACATTGTCATATGTCTTTTCTTGGATCTAAATAATACGAAACCTCTCTCTATGATTTGAAGTTAAAATCCTCATATATGGTTAAATATTGACTTTTTCACGTTTTTCATGTAGTTTGATATAACGTAAATATATTCATTTTTACCAATATTTCGATACTACTTCATGTAGTATCACGATATGTGATTTGGCCTTCAAATCTCAGAATTTCGCATAATATTGCATTTTAAGCATGTTTTCTTGCCTTTTGTTTCGTACGAAAAATCATCGAATTTAGCAAAATTTTGTCGTTTATCATCCCCTTTTCCTTTATGTGACTTAAACAAAATATCATCGAATTAGGCAATATTTTGCCGTTTTCCACGTTTTTGTGAATTTTCAGTCTATGGGAATTAATTCATATATATACGATAAAAATTATGCAAACACATAATTGATTAGATAATAACCTTAAATACTTCATTTTCAATCAACTATTTGTTTCTCGTTAAAATACTGAGTAAGATATTGAAAAGGGGAGAAGTTCTGTTTTTATTGCATATATCGACGTTTCAGCCGGAATACAGCGATTTTCGTGTACATCTTCCATCGGTAAGTACATTTTGACGCTTATCATCCCTTTTCCTTTATGTGACTTAAACAAAATATCATCGAATTAGGCAATATTTTGCCGTTTCCCACGTTTTTGTGAATTTTCAGTCTATTGGTATTAATTCATATATATACAATAAAAATGATGCAAACACATAATTGATTAGATAATAACCTTAAATACTTCATTTTCAATCAACTATTTGTTTCTCGTTAAAATACTGAGTAAGATATTGAAAAGGGGAGAAGTTCTGTTTTTTATTGCATATATCGACGTTTCAGCCGGAATAGAGCGATTTTCGTTTACATCTTTCATCGGTAATATAAACGGAAAATCAGGAACATTTTAGTTAATTCTAATGAAAACACATTGATTTTTATCATTTGTATTGGAACAACATTGTCATATGTCTTTTCTTGGATCTAAATAATGCGAAACCTCGCTCAATGATTTGAAGTTAAAATCCTCATATATGGTTTAATATTGACTTTTTTCACGTTTTTCATGTAGTTTGATATAACGTAAATATATTTATTTTAACCAATATTTCGATACTATTTCATGTAGTATCACGATATGTGATTTGGCCTTCAAATCTCAGAATTTCGCATAATATTGCATTTTAAGCAAGTTTTCTTGCCTTTTGTTTCGTACGAAAAATCATCGTATTTAGCAATATTTTGACGTTCATCATCCCCTTTTCCTTTATGTGACTTAAACAAAATATCATCGAATTAGGCAATATTTTGCCGTTTCCACGTTTTTGTGAATTTTCAGTCTATGGGTATTAATTCATATATATACGATAAAAATGATGCAAACACATAATTGATTAGATAATAACCTTAAATACTTCATTTTCAATCATCTATTTGTTTTCTCGTTAAAATACTGAGTAAGATAATGAAAAGGGGAGAAGTTCGGTTTTTATTGCATATATCGAAGTTTCAAGCGGATTAAAGCGGTTTACGTGTACATCTTCCCTCGGTAATATAAACGGAAAATCAAGAACATTTTAGTTGATTTCTAATGAAAACACATTGATTTTTATAATTTGTATTGGAAACAACATTGTCATATGTCTTTTCTTGGATCTAAATAAAACGAAACCTCGCTCTATGATTTGAAGTTAAAATCCTCAAATATGGTTAAATAGTGACTTTTTTCACGTTTTTTCATGTAGTTTGATACTACGTAAATATATTCATTTTTACCAATATTTCGATTCTATTTCATGTAGTATCACGATATGTGATTTGGCCTTCAAATCTCAGAATTTCGCATAATTTTGCATTTTAAGCAAGTTTTTCTTGCCTTTTGTTTCGTACGAAAATCATCGAATTTAGCAATATTTTGACGTTTATCATCCCCTTTTCCTTTATGTGACTTAAACAAAATATCATCGAATTAGGCAATATTTTGCCGTTTTCCATGTTTTTGTGAATTTTCAGTCTATGGGTATTAATTCATATATATACGATATAAATGATGCAAACACATAATTGATTAGATAATAACCTTAAATACTTCATTTCAATCATCTATTTGTTTCTCGTAAAATACTGAGTAAGATATTGAAAAGGGGAGAAGTTCGGTTTTTATTGCATATATCGACGTTTCAGCCGGATTAGAGCGGTTTTACGTGTACATCTTCCCTCGGTAATATAAACGGAAAATCAGGAACATTTTAGTTAATTCAAATGAAAACACATTCATTTTTATTATTTGTATTGGAAACAACATTTGTCATATGTCTTTTCTTGGATCTAAATAATACGAAACCTCTCTCTATGATTTGAAGTTAAAATCCTCAAATATAGTTAAATAGTGACTTTTTTCACGTTTTCATGTAGTTTGATACTACGTAAATATATTCATTTTTACCAATATTTCGATACTATTTCATGTAGTATCACATGTGATTTGGCCTTCAAATCTCAGAATTTCGCATAATATTGCATTTTAAGCAAGTTTTCTTGCCTTTTGTTTCGTACGAAAAATCATCGAATTAAGCAATATTTAGACGTTTATCATCCCCTTTTCCTTTATGTGACTTAAACAAAATATCATCGAATTAGACAATATTTTGCCGTTTTTCCACGTTTTTGTGAATTTTCAGTTTATGGATATTAATTCATATATATACGATAAAAATTATGCAAACACATAATTGATTAGATAATAACCTTAAATACTTCATTTTCAATCAACTATTTGTTTCTCGTTAAAATACTGAGTAAGATATTGAAAAGGGGAGAAGTTTTGTTTTTATTGCATATATCGACGTTTCAGCCGGATTAGAGCGGTTTTACGTGTACATCTTCCATCGGTAATATAAACGGAAAATCAGGAACATTTTAGTTAATACCAATAATAGTTAATTCATATATATACGATAAAAATTATGCAAACACATAATTGATTAGATAATAACCTTAAATACTTCATTTTCAATCAACTATTTGTTTCTCGTTAAAATACTGAGTAAGATATTGAAAAGGGGAGAAGTTCTGTTTTTATTGCATATATCGACGTTTCAGCCGGATTAGAGCGGTTTTACGTGTACATCTTCCATCGGTAATATAAACGGAAAATCAGGAACATTTTAGTTAATACCAATGAAAACACATTGATTTTTATCATTTGTATTGGTAACAACACTGTCATATGTCTTTTCTTGGATCTAAATAATGCGAAACCTCGCTCTATGATTTGAAGTTAAAATCCTCATATATGGTTAAATATTGACTTTTTTCACGTTTTTCATGTAGTTTGATATAACGTAAATATATTCATTTTTACCAATATTTCGATACTATTTCATGTAGCATCACGATATGTGATTTGGCCTTCAAATCTCAGAATTTCGCATAATATTGCTTTTTAAGCAAGTTTTCTTGCCTTTTGTTTCGTACGAAAAATCATCGAATTTAGCAATATTTTGACGTTTATCATCCCCTTTTCCTTTATGTGACTTAAACAAAATATCATCGAACTAGGCAATATTTTGCCGTTTTCCACGTTTTTGTGAATTTTCAGCCTATGGGTATTAATTCATATATATACGATAAAAATGATGCAAACACATAATTGATTAGATAATTACCTTAAATACTTCATTTTCAATCATCTATTTGTTTCTCGTTAAAATACTGAGTAAGATAATGAAAAGGGGAGAAGTTCGGTTTTTATTGCATATATCGACGTTTCAGCCGGATTAGAGCGGTTTTACGTGTACATCTTCCCTCGGTAATATAAACGGAAAATCAAGAACATTTTAGTTAATTCTAATGAAAACACATTGATTTTTATAATTTGTATTGGAAACAACATTGTCATATGTCTATTCTTGGATCTAAATAATACGAAACCTCGCTCTATGATTTGAAGTTAAAATCCTCAAATATGGTTAAATATTGAGTTTTTTCACGTTTTTCATGTAGTTTGATATTACGTAAATATATTCATTTTTACCAATATTTCGATACTATTTCATGTAGTTTCACGATATGTGATTTGGCCTTCAAATCTCAGAATTTCGCATAATATTGCATTTTAAGCAAGTTTTCTTGCCTTTTGTTTCGAACGAAAAATCTTCGAATTTAGCAATATTTTGACGTTTATCATCCACTTTTCCTTTATGTGACTTGAACAAAATATCATCGAATTAGGCAATATTTTGCCGTTTTCCACGTTTTTTGTGAATTTTCAGTCTATGGGTATTAATTCATATACATACGATAAAAATTATGCAAACACATAATTGATTAGATAATAACCTTAAATACTTCATTTTTCAATCAACTATTTGTTTCTCGTTAAAATACTGAGTAAGATATTGAAAAGGGGAGAAGTTCTGTTTTATTGCATATATCGACGTTTCAGCCGGATTAGAGCGGTTTTACGTGTACATCTTCCATCGGTAATATAAACGGAAAATCAGGAACATTTTAGTTAATACCAATGAAAACACATTGATTTTTATCATTTGTATTGGTAACAACACTGTCATATGTCTTTCTTGGATCTAAATAATGCGAAACCTCGCTCTATGATTTGAAGTTAAAATCCTCATATATGGTTAGATATTGATTTTTTTCACGTTTTTCATATAGTTTGATATAACGTAATTCATTTTTACCAATATTTCGATACTATTTCATGTAGTATCATGATATGTGATTTGGCCTTCAAATCTCAGAATTTCGCATAATATTGCATTTTAAGCAAGTTTTCTTGCCTTTTGTTTCGTACGAAAAATCATCGAATTTAGCAATATTTTGACGTTTATCATCCCCTTTTCCTTTATGTGACTTAAACAAAATATCATCGAATTAGGCAATATTTTGCCGTTTTCCACGTTTCTGTGAATTTTCAGTCTTTGGGTATTAATTCATATATATACGATAAAAATTATGCAAACACATAATTGATTAGATAATAACCTTAAATACTTCATTTTCAATCAACTATTTGTTTCTCGTTAAAATACTGAGTAAGATATGCTAAAGGGGAGAAGTTCTGTTTTTATTGCATATAACGACGTTTCAGCCGGATTAGAGCGGTTTTACGTGTACATCTTCCATCGGTAATATAAACGGAAAATCAGGAACATTTTAGTTAATACCAATGAAAACACATTGATTTTTATCATTTGTATTGGTAACAACACTGTCATATGTCTTTTCTTGGATCTAAATAATGCGAAACCTCGCTCTATGATTTGAAGTTAAAATCCTCATATATGGTTAAATATTGACTTTTTTCACGTTTTTCATGTAGTTTGATATAACGTAAATATATTCATTTTTACCAATATTTCGATACTATTTCATGTAGTATCACGATATGTGATTTGGCCTTCAAATCTCAGAATTTCGCATTTTAAGCAAGTTTTCTTGCCTTTTGTTTCGTACGAAAATCATCAAATTTAGCAATATTTTGACGTTTATCATCCCCTTTTCCTTTATGTGACTTAAACAAAATATCATCGAATTAGGCAATATTTTGCCGTTTTCCACGTTTTTGTGAATTTTCAGTCTATGGGTATTAATTCATATATATATACGATAAAAATGATGCAAACACATAATTGATTAGATAATAACCTTAAATACTTCATTTTCAATCATCTATTTGTTTCTCGTAAAATACTGAGTAAGATATTGAAAAGGGGAGAAGTTCGGTTTTTATTGCATATATCGACGTTTCAGCCGGATTAGAGCGGTTTTACGTGTACATCTTCCCTCGGTAATATAAACGGAAAATCAGGAACATTTTAGTTAATTCAAATGAAAAACACATTCATTTTTATTATTTGTATTGGAAACAACATTGTCATATGTCTTTTCTTGGATCTAAATAATACGAAACCTCTCTCTATGATTTGAAGTTAAAATCCTCAAATATGGTTAAATAGTGACTTTTTTCACGTTTTTCATGTAGTTTGATACTACGTAAATATATTCATTTTTACCAATATTTCGATACTATTTCATGTAGTATCACATGTGATTTGGCCTTCAAATCTCAGAATTTCGCATAATATTGCATTTTAAGCAAGTTTTCTTGCGTTTTGTTTCGTACGAAAAATCATCGAATTAAGCAATATTTAGACGTTTATCATCCCCTTTTCCTTTATGTGACTTAAACAAAATATCATCGAATTAGACAATATTTTGCCGTTTTCCACGTTTTTGTGAATTTTCAGTTTATGGATATTAATTCATATATATACGATAAAAATTATGCAAACACATAATTGATTAGATAATAACCTTAAATACTTCATTTTCAATCAACTATTTGTTTCTCGTTAAAATACTGAGTAAGATATTGAAAAGGGGAGAAGTTCTGTTTTTATTGCATATATCGACGTTTCAGCCGGATTAGAGCGGTTTTACGTGTACATCTTCCATCGGTAATATAAACGGAAAATCAGGAACATTTTAGTTAATACCAATAATAGTTAATTCATATATATACGATAAAAATTATGCAAACACATAATTGATTAGATAATAACCTTAAATACTTCATTTTCAATCAACTATTTGTTTCTCGTTAAAATACTGAGTAAGATATTGAAAAGGGGAGAAGTTCTGTTTTATTGCATATATCGACGTTTCAGCCGGATTAGAGCGGTTTTACGTGTACATCTTCCATCGGTAATATAAACGGAAAATCAGGAACATTTTAGTTAATACCAATGAAAACACATTGATTTTTATCATTTGTATTGGTAACAACACTGTCATATGTCTTTTCTTGGATCTAAATAATGCGAAACCTCGCTCTATGATTTGAAGTTAAAATCCTCATATATGGTTAAATATTGACTTTTTTCACGTTTTTCATGTAGTTTGATATAACGTAAATATATTCATTTTTACCAATATTTCGATACTATTTCATGTAGCATCACGATATGTGATTTGGCCTTCAAATCTCAGAATTTCGCATAATATTGCTTTTTAAGCAAGTTTTCTTGCCTTTTGTTTCGTACGAAAAATCATCGAATTTAGCAATATTTTGACGTTTATCATCCCCTTTTCCTTTATGTGACTTAAACAAAATATCATCGAAGTAGGCAATATTTTGCCGTTTTCCACGTTTTTGTGAATTTTCAGCCTATGGGTATTAATTCATATATATACGATAAAAATGATGCAAACACATAATTGATTAGATAATAACCTTAAATACTTCATTTTCAATCAACTATTTGTTTCTCGTTAAAATACTGAGTAAGATATTAAAAAGGGGAGAAGTTCTGTTTTTATTGCATATATCGACGTTTCAGCCGGAATAGAGCGATTTTCATGTATATCTTCCATCGGTAATATAAACGGAAAATCAGGAACATTTTAGTTAATACCAATGAAAACACATTGATTTTTATCATTTGTATTGTTAACAACACTGTCATATGTCTTTTCTTGGATCTAAATAATACGAAACCTCGCTCTATGATTTGAAGTTAAAATCCTAATATATGGTTAAATATTGACTTTTTTCACGTTTTTCATGTAGTTTGATATAACGTAAATATATTCATTTTTACCAATATTTCGATACTATTTCATGTAGTATCACGATATGTGATTTGGCCTTCAAATCTCAGAATTTCGCATAATATTGCATTTTAAGCATGTTTTCTTGCCTTTTGTTTCGTACGAAAAATCATCGAATTTAGCAAAATTTTGTCGTTTATCATCCCCTTTTCCTTTATGTGACTTAAACAAAATATCATCGAATTAGGCAATATTTTGCCGTTTTCCACGTTTTTGTGAATTTTCAGTCTATGGGAATTAATTCATATATATACGATAAAAATTATGCAAACACATAATTGATTAGATAATAACCTTAAATACTTCATTTTCAATCAACTATTTGTTTCTCGTTAAAATACTGAGTAAGATATTGAAAAGGGGAGAAGTTCTGTTTTTATTGCATATATCGACGTTTCAGCCGGAATACAGCGATTTTCGTGTACATCTTCCATCGGTAAGTACATTTTGACGCTTATCATCCCCTTTTCCTTTATGTGACTTAAACAAAATATCATCGAATTAGGCAATATTTTGCCGTTTCCCACGTTTTTGTGAATTTTCAGTCTATTGGTATTAATTCATATATATACAATAAAAATGATGCAAACACATAATTGATTAGATAATAACCTTAAATACTTCATTTTCAATCAACTATTTGTTTCTCGTTAAAATACTGAGTAAGATATTGAAAAGGGGAGAAGTTCTGTTTTTATTGAATATATCGACGTTTCAGCCGGAATAGAGCGATTTTCGTGTACATCTTTCATCGGTAATATAAACGGAAAATCAGGAACATTTTAGTTAATTCTAATGAAAACACATTGATTTTTATCATTTGTATTGGAAACAACATTGTCATATGTCTTTTCTTGGATCTAAATAATGCGAAACCTCGCTCAATGATTTGAAGTTAAAATCCTCATATATGGTTTAATATTGACTTTTTTCACGTTTTTCATGTAGTTTGATATAACGTAAATATATTTATTTTAACCAATATTTCGATACTATTTCATGTAGTATCACGATATGTGATTTGGCCTTCAAATCTCAGAATTTCGCATAATATTGCATTTTAAGCAAGTTTTCTTGCCTTTTGTTTCGTACGAAAAATCATCGTATTTAGCAATATTTTGACGTTTATCATCCCCTTTTCCTTTATGTGACTTAAACAAAATATCATCGAATTAGGCAATATTTTGCCGTTTTCCACGTTTTTGTGAATTTTCAGTCTATGGGTATTAATTCATATATATACGATAAAAATGATGCAAACAAATAATTGATTAGATAATAACCTTAAATACTTCATTTTCAATCATCTATTTGTTTCTCGTTAAAATACTGAGTAAGATAATGAAAAGGGGAGAAGTTCGGTTTTTATTGCATATATCGAAGTTTCAAGCGGATTAAAGCGGTTTTACGTGTACATCTTCCCTCGGTAATATAAACGGAAAATCAAGAACATTTTAGTTAATTCTAATGAAAACACATTGATTTTTATAATTTGTATTGGAAACAACATTGTCATATGTCTTTTCTTGGATCTAAATAAAACGAAACCTCGCTCTATGATTTGAAGTTAAAATCCTCAAATATGGTTAAATAGTGACTTTTTTCACGTTTTTCATGTAGTTTGATACTACGTAAATATATTCATTTTTACCAATATTTCGATTCTATTTCATGTAGTATCACGATATGTGATTTGGCCTTCAAATCTCAGAATTTCGCATAATTTTGCATTTTATGCAAGTTTTCTTGCCTTTTGTTTCGTACGAAAAATCATCGAATTTAGCAATATTTTGACGTTTATCATCCCCTTTTCCTTTATGTGACTTAAACAAAATATCATCGAATTAGGCAATATTTTGCCGTTTTCCACGTTTTTGTGAATTTTCAGTCTATGGGTATTAATTCATATATATACGATATAAATGATGCAAACACATAATTGATTAGATAATAACCTTAAATACTTCATTTTCAATCATCTATTTGTTTCTCGTAAAATACTGAGTAAGATATTGAAAAGGGGAGAAGTTCGGTTTTTATTGCATATATCGACGTTTCAGCCGGATTAGAGCGGTTTTATGTGTACATCTTCCCTCGGTAATATAAACGGAAAATCAGGAACATTTTAGTTAATTCAAATGAAAACACATTCATTTTTATTATTTGTATTGGAAACAACATTGTCATATGTCTTTTCTTGGATCTAAATAATACGAAACCTCTCTCTATGATTTGAAGTTAAAATCCTCAAATATAGTTAAATAGTGACTTTTTTCACGTTTTTCATGTAGTTTGATACTACGTAAATATATTCATTTTTACCAATATTTCGATACTATTTCATGTAGTATCACATGTGATTTGGCCTTCAAATCTCAGAATTTCGCATAATATTGCATTTTAAGCAAGTTTTCTTGCCTTTTGTTTCGTACGAAAAATCATCGAATTAAGCAATATTTAGACGTTTATCATCCCCTTTTCCTTTATGTGACTTAAACAAAATATCATCGAATTAGACAATATTTTGCCGTTTTCCACGTTGTTGTGAATTTTCAGTTTATGGATATTAATTCATATATACGATAAAAATTATGCAAACACATAATTGATTAGATAATAACCTTAAATACTTCATTTTCAATCAACTATTTGTTTCTCGTTAAAATACTGAGTAAGATATTGAAAAGGGGAGAAGTTTTGTTTTTATTGCATATATCGACGTTTCAGCCGGATTAGAGCGGTTTTACGTGTACATCTTCCGTCGGTAATATAAACGGAAAATCAGGAACATTTTAGTTAATACCAATAATAGTTAATTCATATATATACGATAAAAATTATGCAAACACATAATTGATTAGATAATAACCTTAAATACTTCATTTTCAATCAACTATTTGTTTCTCGTTAAAATACTGAGTAAGATATGGAAAAGGGGAGAAGTTCTGTTTTTATTGCATATATCGACGTTTCAGCCGGATTAGAGCGGTTTTACGTGTACATCTTCCATCGGTAATATAAACGGAAAATCAGGAACATTTTAGTTAATACCAATGAAAACACATTGATTTTTATCATTTGTATTGGTAACAACACTGTCATATGTCTTTTCTTGGATCTAAATAATGCGAAACCTCGCTCTATGATTTGAAGTTAAAATCCTCATATATGGTTAAATATTGACTTTTTTCACGTTTTTCATGTAGTTTGATATAACGTAAATATATTCATTTTTACCAATATTTCGATACTATTTCATGTAGCATCACGATATGTGATTTGGCCTTCAAATCTCAGAATTTCGCATAATATTGCTTTTTAAGCAAGTTTTCTTGCCTTTTGTTTCGTACGAAAAATCATCGAATTTAGCAATATTTTGACGTTTATCATCCCCTTTTCCTTTATGTGACTTAAACAAAATATCATCGAACTAGGCAATATTTTGCCGTTTTCCACGTTTTTGTGAATTTTCAGCCTATGGGTATTAATTCATATATATACGATAAAAATGATGCAAACACATAATTGATTAGATAATTACCTTAAATACTTCATTTTCAATCATCTATTTGTTTCTCGTTAAAATACTGAGTAAGATAATGAAAAGGGGAGAAGTTCGGTTTTTATTGCATATATCGACGTTTCAGCCGGATTAGAGCGGTTTTACGTGTACATCTTCCCTCGGTAATATAAACAAAAAATCAAGAACATTTTAGTTAATTCTAATGAAAACACATTGATTTTTATAATTTGTATTGGAAACAACATTGTCATATGTCTATTCTTGGATCTAAATAATACGAAACCTCGCTCTATGATTTGAAGTTAAAATCCTCAAATATGGTTAAATATTGACTTTTTTCACGTTTTTCATGTAGTTTGATATTACGTAAATATATTCATTTTTACCAATATTTCGATACTATTTCATGTAGTATCACGATATGTGATTTGGCCTTCAAATCTCAGAATTTCGCATAATATTGCATTTTAAGCAAGTTTTCTTGCCTTTTGTTTCGAACGAAAAATCTTCGAATTTAGCAATATTTTGACGTTTATCATCCCCTTTTCCTTTATGTGACTTGAACAAAATATCATCGAATTAGGCAATATTTTGCCGTTTTCCACGTTTTTGTGAATTTTCAGTCTATGGGTATTAATTCATATACATACGATAAAAATTATGCAAACACATAATTGATTAGATAATAACCTTAAATACTTCATTTTCAATCAACTATTTGTTTCTCGTTAAAATACTGAGTAAGATATTGAAAAGGGGAGAAGTTCTGTTTTTATTGCATATATCGACGTTTCAGCCGGAATAGAGCGATTTTCGTGTATATCTTCCATCGGTAATATAAACGGAAAATCAGGAACATTTTAGTTAATACCAATGAAAACACATTGATTTTTATCATTTGTATTGTTAACAACACTGTCATATGTCTTTTCTTGGATCTAAATAATACGAAACCTCGCTCTATGATTTGAAGTTAAAATCCTCATATATGGTTAAATATTGACTTTTTTCACGTTTTTCATGTAGTTTGATATAACGTAAATATATTCATTTTTACCAATATTTCGATACTATTTCATGTAGTATCACGATATGTGATTTGGCCTTCAAATCTCAGAATTTCGCATAATTTTGCATTTTAAGCAAGTTTTCTTGCCTTTTGTTTCGTACGAAAAATCATCGAATTTAGCAATACTTTGACGTTTATCATCCCCTTTTCCTTTATGTGACAAACAAAATATCATCGAATTAGGCAATATTTTGCCGTTTTCCACGTTTTTGTGAATTTTCAGTCTATGGGTATTAATTCATATATATACGATAAAAATGATGCAAACACATAATTGATTAGATAATAACCTTAAATACTTCATTTTCAATCATCTATTTGTTTCTCGTTAAAATACTGAGTAAGATAATGAAAAGGGGAGAAGTTCGGTTTTTATTGCATATATCGACGTTTCAGCCGGATTAGAGCGGTTTTACGTGTACATCTTCCCTCGGCAATATAAACGGAAAATCAGGAACATTTTAGTTAATTCTAATGAAAACACATTGATTTTTATAATTTGTATTGGAAACAACATTGTCATATGTCTTTTCTTGGATCTAAATAATACGAAACCTCGCTCTATGATTTGAAGTTAAAATCCTCAAATATGGTTAAATAGTGACTTTTTTCACGTTTTTCATGTAGTTTGATACTACGTAAATATATTCATTTTTACCAATATTTCGATTCTATTTCATGTAGTATCACGATATGTGATTTGGCCTTCAAATCTCAGAATTTCGCATAATATTGCATTTTAAGCAAGTTTTCTTGCCTTTTGTTTCGTACGAAAAATCATCGAATTTAGCAATATTTTGACGTTTATCATCCCCTTTTCCTTTATGTGACTTAAACAGAATATCATCGAAGTAGGCAATATTTTGCCGTTTTCCACGTTTTTGTGAATTTTCAGTCTATGCGTATTAATTCATATATATACGATAAAAATGATGCAAACACATAATTGATTAGATAATAACCTTAAATACTTCATTTTCAATCAACTATTTGTTTCTCGTTAAAATACTGAGTAAGATATTGATAAGGGGAGAAGTTCTGTTTTTATTGCATATATCGACGTTTCAGCCGGATTAGAGCGGTTTTACGTGTACATCTTCCATCGGTAATATAAACGGAAAATCAGGAACATTTTAGTTAATACCAATGAAAACACATTGATTTTTATCATTTGTATTGGTAACAACACTGTCATATGTCTTTCTTGGATCTAAATAATGCGAAACCTCGCTCTATGATTTGAAGTTAAAATCCTCATATATGGTTAGATATTGACTTTTTTCACGTTTTTCATATAGTTTGATATAACGTAATTCATTTTTACCAATATTTCGATACTATTTCATGTAGTATCATGATATGTGATTTGGCCTTCAAATCTCAGAATTTCGCATAATATTGCATTTTAAGCAAGTTTTCTTGCCCTTTGTTTCGTACGAAAAATCATCGAATTTAGCAATATTTTGACGTTTATCATCCCCTTTTCCTTTATGTGACTTAAACAAAATATCATCGAATTAGGCAATATTTTGCCGTTTTCCACGTTTCTGTGAATTTTCAGTCTTTGGGTATTAATTCATATATATACGATAAAAATTATGCAAACACATAATTGATTAGATAATAACCTTAAATACTTCATTTTCAATCAACTATTTGTTTCTCGTTAAAATACTGAGTAAGATATTGAAAAGGGGAGAAGTTCTGTTTTTATTGCATATATCGACGTTTCAGCCGGAATAGAGCGATTTTCGTGTATATCTTCCATCGGTAATATAAACGGAAAATCAGGAACATTTTAGTTAATACCAATGAAAACACATTGATTTTTATCATTTGTATTGTTAACAACACTGTCATATGTCTTTTCTTGGATCTAAATAATACGAAACCTCGCTCTATGATTTGAAGTTAAAATCCTCATATATGGTTAAATATTGACTTTTTTCACGTTTTTCATGTAGTTTGATATAACGTAAATATATTCATTTTTACCAATATTTCGATACTATTTCATGTAGTATCACGATATGTGATTTGGCCTTCAAATCTCAGAATTTCGCATAATATTGCATTTTAAGCAAGTTTTCTTGCCTTTTGTTTCGTACGAAAAATCATCGAATTTAGCAATATTTTGTCGTTTATCATCCCCTTTTCCTTTATGTGACTTAAACAAAATATCATCGAATTAGGCAATATTTTGCCGTTTTCCACGTTTTTGTGAATTTTCAGTCTATGGGAATTAATTCATATATATACGATAAAAATTATGCAAACACATAATTGATTAGATAATAACCTTAAATACTTCATTTTCAATCAACTATTTGTTTCTCGTTAAAATACTGAGTAAGATATTGAAAAGGGGAGAAGTTCTGTTTTTATTGCATATATCGACGTTTCAGCCGGAATAGAGCGATTTTCGTGTACATCTTTCATCGGTAATATAAACGGAAAATCAGGAACATTTTAGTTAATTCTAATGAAAACACATTGATTTTTATCATTTGTATTGGAAACGACATTGTCATATGTCTTTTCTTGGATCTAAATAATGCGAAACCTCGCTCAATGATTTGAAGTTAAAATCCTCATATATGGTTTAATATTGACTTTTTTCACGTTTTTCATGTAGTTTGATATAACGTAAATATATTTATTTTAACCAATATTTCGATACTATTTCATGTAGTATCACGATATGTGATTTGGCCTTCAAATCTCAGAATTTCGCATAATATTGCATTTTAAGCAAGTTTTCTTGCCTTTTGTTTCGTACGAAAAATCATCGAATTTAGCAATATTTTGACGTTTATCATCCCCTTTTCCTTTATGTGACTTAAACAAAATATCATCGAACTAGGCAATATTTTGCCGTTTTCCACGTTTTTGTGAATTTTCAGCCTATGGGTATTAATTCATATATATACGATAAAAATGATGCAAACACATAATTGATTAGATAATTACCTTAAATACTTCATTTTCAATCATCTATTTGTTTCTCGTTAAAATACTGAGTAAGATATTGAAAAGGGGAGAAGTTCTGTTTTTATTGCATATATCGACGTTTCAGCCGGATTAGAGCGGTTTTACGTGTACATCTTCCATCGGTAATATAAACGGAAAATCAGGAACATTTTAGTTAATACCAATGAAAACACATTGATTTTTATCATTTGTATTGGTAACAACACTGTCATATGTCTTTCTTGGATCTAAATAATGCGAAACCTCGCTCTATGATTTGAAGTTAAAATCCTCATATATGGTTAGATATTGACTTTTTTCACGTTTTTCATATAGTTTGATATAACGTAATTCATTTTTACCAATATTTCGATACTATTTCATGTAGTATCATGATATGTGATTTGGCCTTCAAATCTCAGAATTTCGCATAATATTGCATTTTAAGCAAGTTTTCTTGCCCTTTGTTTCGTACGAAAAATCATCGAATTTAGCAATATTTTGACGTTTATCATCCCCTTTTCCTTTATGTGACTTAAACAAAATATCATCGAATTAGGCAATATTTTGCCGTTTTCCACGTTTCTGTGAATTTTCAGTCTTTGGGTATTAATTCATATATATACGATAAAAATTATGCAAACACATAATTGATTAGATAATAACCTTAAATACTTCATTTTCAATCAACTATTTGTTTCTCGTTAAAATACTGAGTAAGATATTGAAAAGGGGAGAAGTTCTGTTTTTATTGCATATATCGACGTTTCAGCCGGAATAGAGCGATTTTCGTGTATATCTTCCATCGGTAATATAAACGGAAAATCAGGAACATTTTAGTTAATACCAATGAAAACACATTGATTTTTATCATTTGTATTGTTAACAACACTGTCATATGTCTTTTCTTGGATCTAAATAATACGAAACCTCGCTCTATGATTTGAAGTTAAAATCCTCATATATGGTTAAATATTGACTTTTTTCACGTTTTTCATGTAGTTTGATATAACGTAAATATATTCATTTTTACCAATATTTCGATACTATTTCATGTAGTATCACGATATGTGATTTGGCCTTCAAATCTCAGAATTTCGCATAATATTGCATTTTAAGCAAGTTTTCTTGCCTTTTGTTTCGTACGAAAAATCATCGAATTTAGCAATATTTTGTCGTTTATCATCCCCTTTTCCTTTATGTGACTTAAACAAAATATCATCGAATTAGGCAATATTTTGCCGTTTTCCACGTTTTTGTGAATTTTCAGTCTATGGGAATTAATTCATATATACGATAAAAATTATGCAAACACATAATTGATTAGATAATAACCTTAAATACTTCATTTTCAATCAACTATTTGTTTCTCGTTAAAATACTGAGTAAGATATTGAAAAGGGGAGAAGTTCTGTTTTTATTGCATATATCGACGTTTCAGCCGGAATACAGCGATTTTCGTGTACATCTTTCATCGGTAAGTACATTTTGACGCTTATCATCCCCTTTTCCTTTATGTGACTTAAACAAAATATCATCGAATTAGGCAATATTTTGCCGTTTCCCACGTTTTTGTGAATTTTCAGTCTATTGGTATTAATTCATATATATACAATAAAAATGATGCAAACACATAATTGATTAGATAATAACCTTAAATACTTCATTTCCAATCAACTATTTGTTTCTCGTTAAAATACTGAGTAAGATATTGAAAAGGGGAGAAGTTCTGTTTTTATTGCATATATCGACGTTTCAGCCGGAATAGAGCGATTTTCGTGTACATCTTTCATCGGTAATATAAACGGAAAATCAGGAACATTTTAGTTAATTCTAATGAAAACACATTGATTTTTATCATTTGTATTGGAAACGACATTGTCATATGTCTTTTCTTGGATCTAAATAATGCGAAACCTCGCTCAATGATTTGAAGTTAAAATCCTCATATATGGTTTAATATTGACTTTTTTCACGTTTTTCATGTAGTTTGATATAACGTAAATATATTTATTTTAACCAATATTTCGATACTATTTCATGTAGTATCACGATATGTGATTTGGCCTTCAAATCTCAGAATTTCGCATAATATTGCATTTTAAGCAAGTTTTCTTGCCTTTTGTTTCGTACGAAAAATCATCGAATTTAGCAATATTTTGACGTTTATCATCCCCTTTTCCTTTATGTGACTTAAACAAAATATCATCGAACTAGGCAATATTTTGCCGTTTTCCACGTTTTTGTGAATTTTCAGCCTATGGGTATTAATTCATATATATACGATAAAAATGATGCAAACACATAATTGATTAGATAATTACCTTAAATACTTCATTTTCAATCATCTATTTGTTTCTCGTTAAAATACTGAGTAAGATAATGAAAAGGGGAGAAGTTCGGTTTTTATTGCATATATCGACGTTTCAGCCGGATTAGAGCGGTTTTACGTGTACATCTTCCCTCGGTAATATAAACGGAAAATCAAGAACATTTTAGTTAATTCTAATGAAAACACATTGATTTTTATAATTTGTATTGGAAACAACATTGTCATATGTCTTTTCTTGGATCTAAATAATACGAAACCTCGCTCTATGATTTGAAGTTAAAATCCTCAAATATGGTTAAATAGTGACTTTTTTCACGTTTTTCATGTAGTTTGATACTACGTAAATATATTGAGTTTTACCAATATTTCGATTCTATTTCATGTTGTATCACGATATGTGATTTGGCCTTCAAATCTCAGAATTTCGCATAATATTGCATTTTAAGCAAGTTTTCTTGCATTTTGTTTCGTACGAAAAATCATCGAATTTAGCAATATTTTGACGTTTATCATCCCCTTTTCCTTTATGTGACTTAAACAGAATATCATCGAAGTAGGCAATATTTTGCCGTTTTCAACGTTTTTGTGAATTTTCAGTCTATGGGTATTAATTCATATATATACGATAAAAATGATGCAAACACATAATTGATTAGATAATAACCTTAAATACTTCATTTTCAATCAACTATTTGTTTCTCGTTAAAATACCGAGTAAGATATTGAAAAGGGGAGAAGTTCTGTTTTTATTGCATATATCGACGTTTCAGCCGGATTAGAGCGGTTTTACGTGTACATCTTCCATCGGTAATATAAACGGAAAATCAGGAACATTTTAGTTAATACCAATGAAAACACATTGATTTTTATCATTTGTATTGGTAACAACACTGTCATATGTCTTTCTTGGATCTAAATAATGCGAAACCTCGCTCTATGATTTGAAGTTAAAATCCTCATATATGGTTAGATATTGACTTTTTTCACGTTTTTCATATAGTTTGATATAACGTAATTCATTTTTACCAATATTTCGATACTATTTCATGTAGTATCATGATATGTGATTTGGCCTTCAAATCTCAGAATTTCGCATAATATTGCATTTTAAGCAAGTTTTCTTGCCTTTTGTTTCGTACGAAAAATCATCGAATTTAGCAATATTTTGACGTTTATCATCCCCTTTTCCTTTATGTGACTTAAACAAAATATCATCGAATTAGGCAATATTTTGCCGTTTTCCACGTTTCTGTGAATTTTCAGTCTTTGGGTATTAATTCATATATATACGATAAAAATTATGCAAACACATAATTGATTAGATAATAACCTTAAATACTTCATTTTCAATCAACTATTTGTTTCTCGTTAAAATACTGAGTAAGATATTGAAAAGGGGAGAAGTTCTGTTTTTATTGCATATATCGACGTTTCAGCCGGAATAGAGCGATTTTCGTGTATATCTTCCATCGGTAATATAAACGGAAAATCAGGAACATTTTAGTTAATACCAATGAAAACACATTGATTTTTATCATTTGTATTGTTAACAACACTGTCATATGTCTTTTCTTGGATCTAAATAATACGAAACCTCGCTCTATGATTTGAAGTTAAAATCCTCATATATGGTTAAATATTGACTTTTTTCACGTTTTTCATGTAGTTTGATATAACGTAAATATATTCATTTTTACCAATATTTCGATACTATTTCATGTAGTATCATGATATGTGATTTGGCCTTCAAATCTCAGAATTTCGCATAATATTGCATTTTAAGCAAGTTTTCTTGCCTTTTGTTTCGTACGAAAAATCATCGAATTTAGCAATATTTTGTCGTTTATCATCCCCTTTTCCTTTATGTGACTTAAACAAAATATCATCGAATTAGGCAATATTTTGCCGTTTTCCACGTTTTTGTGAATTTTCAGTCTATGGGAATTAATTCATATATATACGATAAAAATTATGCAAACACATAATTGATTAGATAATAACCTTAAATACTTCATTTTCAATCAACTATTTGTTTCTCGTTAAAATACTGAGTAAGATATTGAAAAGGGGAGAAGTTCTGTTTTTATTGCATATATCGACGTTTCAGCCGGAATAGAGCGATTTTCGTGTACATCTTTCATCGGTAATATAAACGGAAAATCAGGAACATTTTAGTTAATTCTAATGAAAACACATTGATTTTTATCATTTGTATTGGAAACGACATTGTCATATGTCTTTTCTTGGATCTAAATAATGCGAAACCTCGCTCAATGATTTGAAGTTAAAATCCTCATATATGGTTTAATATTGACTTTTTTCACGTTTTTCATGTAGTTTGATATAACGTAAATATATTTATTTTAACCAATATTTCGATACTATTTCATGTAGTATCACGATATGTGATTTGGCCTTCAAATCTCAGAATTTCGCATAATATTGCATTTTAAGCAAGTTTTCTTGCCTTTTGTTTCGTACGAAAAATCATCGAATTTAGCAATATTTTGACGTTTATCATCCCCTTTTCCTTTATGTGACTTAAACAAAATATCATCGAACTAGGCAATATTTTGCCGTTTTCCACGTTTTTGTGAATTTTCAGCCTATGGGTATTAATTCATATATATACGATAAAAATGATGCAAACACATAATTGATTAGATAATTACCTTAAATACTTCATTTTCAATCATCTATTTGTTTCTCGTTAAAATACTGAGTAAGATATTGAAAAGGGGAGAAGTTCTGTTTTTATTGCATATATCGACGTTTCAGCCGGATTAGAGCGGTTTTACGTGTACATCTTCCATCGGTAATATAAACGGAAAATCAGGAACATTTTAGTTAATACCAATGAAAACACATTGATTTTTATCATTTGTATTGGTAACAACACTGTCATATGTCTTTCTTGGATCTAAATAATGCGAAACCTCGCTCTATGATTTGAAGTTAAAATCCTCATATATGGTTAGATATTGACTTTTTTCACGTTTTTCATATAGTTTGATATAACGTAATTCATTTTTACCAATATTTCGATACTATTTCATGTAGTATCATGATATGTGATTTGGCCTTCAAATCTCAGAATTTCGCATAATATTGCATTTTAAGCAAGTTTTCTTGCCCTTTGTTTCGTACGAAAAATCATCGAATTTAGCAATATTTTGACGTTTATCATCCCCTTTTCCTTTATGTGACTTAAACAAAATATCATCGAATTAGGCAATATTTTGCCGTTTTCCACGTTTCTGTGAATTTTCAGTCTTTGGGTATTAATTCATATATATACGATAAAAATTATGCAAACACATAATTGATTAGATAATAACCTTAAATACTTCATTTTCAATCAACTATTTGTTTCTCGTTAAAATAATGAGTAAGATATTGAAAAGGGGAGAAGTTCTGTTTTTATTGCATATATCGACGTTTCAGCCGGAATAGAGCGATTTTCGTGTATATCTTCCATCGGTAATATAAACGGAAAATCAGGAACATTTTAGTTAATACCAATGAAAACACATTGATTTTTATCATTTGTATTGTTAACAACACTGTCATATGTCTTTTCTTGGATCTAAATAATACGAAACCTCGCTCTATGATTTGAAGTTAAAATCCTCATATATGGTTAAATATTGACTTTTTTCACGTTTTTCATGTAGTTTGATATAACGTAAATATATTCATTTTTACCAATATTTCGATACTATTTCATGTAGTATCACGATATGTGATTTGGCCTTCAAATCTCAGAATTTCGCATAATATTGCATTTTAAGCAAGTTTTCTTGCCTTTTGTTTCGTACGAAAAATCATCGAATTTAGCAATATTTTGTCGTTTATCATCCCCTTTTCCTTTATGTGACTTAAACAAAATATCATCGAATTAGGCAATATTTTGCCGTTTTCCACGTTTTTGTGAATTTTCAGTCTATGGGAATTAATTCATATATATACGATAAAAATTATGCAAACACATAATTGATTAGATAATAACCTTAAATACTTCATTTTCAATCAACTATTTGTTTCTCGTTAAAATACTGAGTAAGATATTGAAAAGGGGAGAAGTTCTGTTTTTATTGCATATATCGACGTTTCAGCCGGAATACAGCGATTTTCGTGTACATCTTTCATCGGTAAGTACATTTTGACGCTTATCATCCCCTTTTCCTTTATGTGACTTAAACAAAATATCATCGAATTAGGCAATATTTTGCCGTTTCCCACGTTTTTGTGAATTTTCAGTCTATTGGTATTAATTCATATATATACAATAAAAATGATGCAAACACATAATTGATTAGATAATAACCTTAAATACTTCATTTCCAATCAACTATTTGTTTCTCGTTAAAATACTGAGTAAGATATTGAAAAGGGGAGAAGTTCTGTTTTTATTGCATATATCGACGTTTCAGCCGGAATAGAGCGATTTTCGTGTACATCTTTCATCGGTAATATAAACGGAAAATCAGGAACATTTTAGTTAATTCTAATGAAAACACATTGATTTTTATCATTTGTATTGGAAACGACATTGTCATATGTCTTTTCTTGGATCTAAATAATGCGAAACCTCGCTCAATGATTTGAAGTTAAAATCCTCATATATGGTTTAATATTGACTTTTTTCACGTTTTTCATGTAGTTTGATATAACGTAAATATATTTATTTTAACCAATATTTCGATACTATTTCATGTAGTATCACGATATGTGATTTGGCCTTCAAATCTCAGAATTTCGCATAATATTGCATTTTAAGCAAGTTTTCTTGCCTTTTGTTTCGTACGAAAAATCATCGAATTTAGCAATATTTTGACGTTTATCATCCCCTTTTCCTTTATGTGACTTAAACAAAATATCATCGAACTAGGCAATATTTTGCCGTTTTCCACGTTTTTGTGAATTTTCAGCCTATGGGTATTAATTCATATATATACGATAAAAATGATGCAAACACATAATTGATTAGATAATTACCTTAAATACTTCATTTTCAATCATCTATTTGTTTCTCGTTAAAATACTGAGTAAGATAATGAAAAGGGGAGAAGTTCGGTTTTTATTGCATATATCGACGTTTCAGCCGGATTAGAGCGGTTTTACGTGTACATCTTCCCTCGGTAATATAAACGGAAAATCAAGAACATTTTAGTTAATTCTAATGAAAACACATTGATTTTTATAATTTGTATTGGAAACAACATTGTCATATGTCTTTTCTTGGATCTAAATAATACGAAACCTCGCTCTATGATTTGAAGTTAAAATCCTCAAATATGGTTAAATAGTGACTTTTTTCACGTTTTTCATGTAGTTTGATACTACGTAAATATATTGAGTTTTACCAATATTTCGATTCTATTTCATGTTGTATCACGATATGTGATTTGGCCTTCAAATCTCAGAATTTCGCATAATATTGCATTTTAAGCAAGTTTTCTTGCATTTTGTTTCGTACGAAAAATCATCGAATTTAGCAATATTTTGACGTTTATCATCCCCTTTTCCTTTATGTGACTTAAACAGAATATCATCGAAGTAGGCAATATTTTGCCGTTTTCAACGTTTTTGTGAATTTTCAGTCTATGGGTATTAATTCATATATATACGATAAAAATGATGCAAACACATAATTGATTAGATAATAACCTTAAATACTTCATTTTCAATCAACTATTTGTTTCTCGTTAAAATACCGAGTAAGATATTGAAAAGGGGAGAAGTTCTGTTTTTATTGCATATATCGACGTTTCAGCCGGATTAGAGCGGTTTTACGTGTACATCTTCCATCGGTAATATAAACGGAAAATCAGGAACATTTTAGTTAATACCAATGAAAACACATTGATTTTTATCATTTGTATTGGTAACAACACTGTCATATGTCTTTCTTGGATCTAAATAATGCGAAACCTCGCTCTATGATTTGAAGTTAAAATCCTCATATATGGTTAGATATTGACTTTTTTCACGTTTTTCATATAGTTTGATATAACGTAATTCATTTTTACCAATATTTCGATACTATTTCATGTAGTATCATGATATGTGATTTGGCCTTCAAATCTCAGAATTTCGCATAATATTGCATTTTAAGCAAGTTTTCTTGCCCTTTGTTTCGTACGAAAAATCATCGAATTTAGCAATATTTTGACGTTTATCATCCCCTTTTCCTTTATGTGACTTAAACAAAATATCATCGAATTAGGCAATGTTTTGCCGTTTTCCACGTTTCTGTGAATTTTCAGTCTTTGGGTATTAATTCATATATATACGATAAAAATTATGCAAACACATAATTGATTAGATAATAACCTTAAATACTTCATTTGCAATCAACTATTTGTTTCTCGTTAAAATACTGAGTAAGATATTGAAAAGGGGAGAAGTTCTGTTTTTATTGCATATATCGACGTTTCAGCCGGAATAGAGCGATTTTCGTGTATATCTTCCATCGGTAATATAAACGGAAAATCAGGAACATTTTAGTTAATACCAATGAAAACACATTGATTTTTTTCATTTGTATTGTTAACAACACTGTCATATGTCTTTTCTTGGATCTAAATAATACGAAACCTCGCTCTATGATTTGAAGTTAAAATCCTCATATATGGTTAAATATTGACTTTTTTCACGTTTTTCATGTAGTTTGATATAACGTAAATATATTCATTTTTACCAATATTTCGATACTATTTCATGTAGTATCACGATATGTGATTTGGCCTTCAAATCTCAGAATTTCGCATAATATTGCATTTTAAGCAAGTTTTCTTGCCTTTTGTTTCGTACGAAAAATCATCGAATTTAGCAATATTTTGTCGTTTATCATCCCCTTTTCCTTTATGTGACTTAAACAAAATATCATCGAATTAGGCAATATTTTGCCGTTTTCCACGTTTTTGTGAATTTTCAGTCTATGGGAATTAATTCATATATATACGATAAAAATTATGCAAACACATAATTGATTAGATAATAACCTTAAATACTTCATTTTCAATCAACTATTTGTTTCTCGTTAAAATACTGAGTAAGATATTGAAAAGGGGAGAAGTTCTGTTTTTATTGCATATATCGACGTTTCAGCCGGAATACAGCGATTTTCGTGTACATCTTCCATCGGTAAGTACATTTTGACGCTTATCATCCCCTTTTCCTTTATGTGACTTAAACAAAATATCATCGAATTAGGCAATATTTTGCCGTTTCCCACGTTTTTGTGAATTTTCAGTCTATTGGTATTAATTCATATATATACAATAAAAATGATGCAAACACATAATTGATTAGATAATAACCTTAAATACTTCATTTCCAATCAACTATTTGTTTCTCGTTAAAATACTGAGTAAGATATTGAAAAGGGGAGAAGTTCTGTTTTTATTGCATATATCGACGTTTCAGCCGGAATAGAGCGATTTTCGTGTACATCTTTCATCGGTAATATAAACGGAAAATCAGGAACATTTTAGTTAATTCTAATGAAAACACATTGATTTTTATCATTTGTATTGGAAACGACATTGTCATATGTCTTTTCTTGGATCTAAATAATGCGAAACCTCGCTCAATGATTTGAAGTTAAAATCCTCATATATGGTTTAATATTGACTTTTTTCACGTTTTTCATGTAGTTTGATATAACGTAAATATATTTATTTTAACCAATATTTCGATACTATTTCATGTAGTATCACGATATGTGATTTGGCCTTCAAATCTCAGAATTTCGCATAATATTGCATTTTAAGCAAGTTTTCTTGCCTTTTGTTTCGTACAAAAAATCATCGAATTTAGCAATATTTTGACGTTTATCATCCCCTTTTCCTTTATGTGACTTAAACAAAATATCATCGAACTAGGCAATATTTTGCCGTTTTCCACGTTTTTGTGAATTTTCAGCCTATGGGTATTAATTCATATATATACGATAAAAATGATGCAAACACATAATTGATTAGATAATTACCTTAAATACTTCATTTTCAATCATCTATTTGTTTCTCGTTAAAATACTGAGTAAGATAATGAAAAGGGGAGAAGTTCTGTTTTTATTGCATATATCGACGTTTCAGCCGGAATAGAGCGATTTTCGTGTATATCTTCCATCGGTAATATAAACGGAAAATCAGGAACATTTTAGTTAATACCAATGAAAACACATTGATTTTTATCATTTGTATTGTTAACAACACTGTCATATGTCTTTTCTTGGATCTAAATAATACGAAACCTCGCTCTATGATTTGAAGTTAAAATCCTCATATATGGTTAAATATTGACTTTTTTCACGTTTTTCATGTAGTTTGATATAACGTAAATATATTCATTTTTACCAATATTTCGATACTATTTCATGTAGTATCACGATATGTGATTTGGCCTTCAAATCTCAGAATTTCGCATAATATTGCATTTTAAGCAAGTTTTCTTGCCTTTTGTTTCGTACGAAAAATCATCGAATTTAGCAATATTTTGTCGTTTATCATCCCCTTTTCCTTTATGTGACTTAAACAAAATATCATCGAATTAGGCAATATTTTGCCGTTTTCCACGTTTTTGTGAATTTTCAGTCTATGGGAATTAATTCATATATATACGATAAAAATTATGCAAACACATAATTGATTAGATAATAACCTTAAATACTTCATTTTCAATCAACTATTTGTTTCTCGTTAAAATACTGAGTAAGATATTGAAAAGGGGAGAAGTTCTGTTTTTATTGCATATATCGACGTTTCAGCCGGAATACAGCGATTTTCGTGTACATCTTTCATCGGTAAGTACATTTTGACGCTTATCATCCCCTTTTCCTTTATGTGACTTAAACAAAATATCATCGAATTAGGCAATATTTTGCCGTTTCCCACGTTTTTGTGAATTTTCAGTCTATTGGTATTAATTCATATATATACAATAAAAATGATGCAAACACATAATTGATTAGATAATAACCTTAAATACTTCATTTCCAATCAACTATTTGTTTCTCGTTAAAATACTGAGTAAGATATTGAAAAGGGGAGAAGTTCTGTTTTTATTGCATATATCGACGTTTCAGCCGGAATAGAGCGATTTTCGTGTACATCTTTCATCGGTAATATAAACGGAAAATCAGGAACATTTTAGTTAATTCTAATGAAAACACATTGATTTTTATCATTTGTATTGGAAACGACATTGTCATATGTCTTTTCTTGGATCTAAATAATGCGAAACCTCGCTCAATGATTTGAAGTTAAAATCCTCATATATGGTTTAATATTGACTTTTTTCACGTTTTTCATGTAGTTTGATATAACGTAAATATATTTATTTTAACCAATATTTCGATACTATTTCATGTAGTATCACGATATGTGATTTGGCCTTCAAATCTCAGAATTTCGCATAATATTGCATTTTAAGCAAGTTTTCTTGCCTTTTGTTTCGTACGAAAAATCATCGAATTTAGCAATATTTTGACGTTTATCATCCCCTTTTCCTTTATGTGACTTAAACAAAATATCATCGAACTAGGCAATATTTTGCCGTTTTCCACGTTTTTGTGAATTTTCAGCCTATGGGTATTAATTCATATATATACGATAAAAATGATGCAAACACATAATTGATTAGATAATTACCTTAAATACTTCATTTTCAATCATCTATTTGTTTCTCGTTAAAATACTGAGTAAGATAATGAAAAGGGGAGAAGTTCGGTTTTTATTGCATATATCGACGTTTCAGCCGGATTAGAGCGGTTTTACGTGTACATCTTCCCTCGGTAATATAAACGGAAAATCAAGAACATTTTAGTTAATTCTAATGAAAACACATTGATTTTTATAATTTGTATTGGAAACAACATTGTCATATGTCTTTTCTTGGATCTAAATAATACGAAACCTCGCTCTATGATTTGAAGTTAAAATCCTCAAATATGGTTAAATAGTGACTTTTTTCACGTTTTTCATGTAGTTTGATACTACGTAAATATATTGAGTTTTACCAATATTTCGATTCTATTTCATGTTGTATCACGATATGTGATTTGGCCTTCAAATCTCAGAATTTCGCATAATATTGCATTTTAAGCAAGTTTTCTTGCATTTTGTTTCGTACGAAAAATCATCGAATTTAGCAATATTTTGACGTTTATCATCCCCTTTTCCTTTATGTGACTTAAACAGAATATCATCGAAGTAGGCAATATTTTGCCGTTTTCAACGTTTTTGTGAATTTTCAGTCTATGGGTATTAATTCATATATATACGATAAAAATGATGCAAACACATAATTGATTAGATAATAACCTTAAATACTTCATTTTCAATCAACTATTTGTTTCTCGTTAAAATACCGAGTAAGATATTGAAAAGGGGAGAAGTTCTGTTTTTATTGCATATATCGACGTTTCAGCCGGATTAGAGCGGTTTTACGTGTACATCTTCCATCGGTAATATAAACGGAAAATCAGGAACATTTTAGTTAATACCAATGAAAACACATTGATTTTTATCATTTGTATTGGTAACAACACTGTCATATGTCTTTCTTGGATCTAAATAATGCGAAACCTCGCTCTATGATTTGAAGTTAAAATCCTCATATATGGTTAGATATTGACTTTTTTCACGTTTTTCATATAGTTTGATATAACGTAATTCATTTTTACCAATATTTCGATACTATTTCATGTAGTATCATGATATGTGATTTGGCCTTCAAATCTCAGAATTTCGCATAATATTGCATTTTAAGCAAGTTTTCTTGCCCTTTGTTTCGTACGAAAAATCATCGAATTTAGCAATATTTTGACGTTTATCATCCCCTTTTCCTTTATGTGACTTAAACAAAATATCATCGAATTAGGCAATGTTTTGCCGTTTTCCACGTTTCTGTGAATTTTCAGTCTTTGGGTATTAATTCATATATATACGATAAAAATTATGCAAACACATAATTGATTAGATAATAACCTTAAATACTTCATTTGCAATCAACTATTTGTTTCTCGTTAAAATACTGAGTAAGATATTGAAAAGGGGAGAAGTTCTGTTTTTATTGCATATATCGACGTTTCAGCCGGAATAGAGCGATTTTCGTGTATATCTTCCATCGGTAATATAAACGGAAAATCAGGAACATTTTAGTTAATACCAATGAAAACACATTGATTTTTTTCATTTGTATTGTTAACAACACTGTCATATGTCTTTTCTTGGATCTAAATAATACGAAACCTCGCTCTATGATTTGAAGTTAAAATCCTCATATATGGTTAAATATTGACTTTTTTCACGTTTTTCATGTAGTTTGATATAACGTAAATATATTCATTTTTACCAATATTTCGATACTATTTCATGTAGTATCACGATATGTGATTTGGCCTTCAAATCTCAGAATTTCGCATAATATTGCATTTTAAGCAAGTTTTCTTGCCTTTTGTTTCGTACGAAAAATCATCGAATTTAGCAATATTTTGTCGTTTATCATCCCCTTTTCCTTTATGTGACTTAAACAAAATATCATCGAATTAGGCAATATTTTGCCGTTTTCCACGTTTTTGTGAATTTTCAGTCTATGGGAATTAATTCATATATATACGATAAAAATTATGCAAACACATAATTGATTAGATAATAACCTTAAATACTTCATTTTCAATCAACTATTTGTTTCTCGTTAAAATACTGAGTAAGATATTGAAAAGGGGAGAAGTTCTGTTTTTATTGCATATATCGACGTTTCAGCCGGAATACAGCGATTTTCGTGTACATCTTCCATCGGTAAGTACATTTTGACGCTTATCATCCCCTTTTCCTTTATGTGACTTAAACAAAATATCATCGAATTAGGCAATATTTTGCCGTTTCCCACGTTTTTGTGAATTTTCAGTCTATTGGTATTAATTCATATATATACAATAAAAATGATGCAAACACATAATTGATTAGATAATAACCTTAAATACTTCATTTCCAATCAACTATTTGTTTCTCGTTAAAATACTGAGTAAGATATTGAAAAGGGGAGAAGTTCTGTTTTTATTGCATATATCGACGTTTCAGCCGGAATAGAGCGATTTTCGTGTACATCTTTCATCGGTAATATAAACGGAAAATCAGGAACATTTTAGTTAATTCTAATGAAAACACATTGATTTTTATCATTTGTATTGGAAACGACATTGTCATATGTCTTTTCTTGGATCTAAATAATGCGAAACCTCGCTCAATGATTTGAAGTTAAAATCCTCATATATGGTTTAATATTGACTTTTTTCACGTTTTTCATGTAGTTTGATATAACGTAAATATATTTATTTTAACCAATATTTCGATACTATTTCATGTAGTATCACGATATGTGATTTGGCCTTCAAATCTCAGAATTTCGCATAATATTGCATTTTAAGCAAGTTTTCTTGCCTTTTGTTTCGTACGAAAAATCATCGAATTTAGCAATATTTTGACGTTTATCATCCCCTTTTCCTTTATGTGACTTAAACAAAATATCATCGAACTAGGCAATATTTTGCCGTTTTCCACGTTTTTGTGAATTTTCAGCCTATGGGTATTAATTCATATATATACGATAAAAATGATGCAAACACATAATTGATTAGATAATTACCTTAAATACTTCATTTTCAATCATCTATTTGTTTCTCGTTAAAATACTGAGTAAGATAATGAAAAGGGGAGAAGTTCGGTTTTTATTGCATATATCGACGTTTCAGCCGGATTAGAGCGGTTTTACGTGTACATCTTCCCTCGGTAATATAAACGGAAAATCAAGAACATTTTAGTTAATTCTAATGAAAACACATTGATTTTTATAATTTGTATTGGAAACAACATTGTCATATGTCTTTTCTTGGATCTAAATAATACGAAACCTCGCTCTATGATTTGAAGTTAAAATCCTCAAATATGGTTAAATAGTGACTTTTTTCACGTTTTTCATGTAGTTTGATACTACGTAAATATATTGAGTTTTACCAATATTTCGATTCTATTTCATGTTGTATCACGATATGTGAATTGGCCTTCAAATCTCAGAATTTCGCATAATATTGCATTTTAAGCAAGTTTTCTTGCATTTTGTTTCGTACGAAAAATCATCGAATTTAGCAATATTTTGACGTTTATCATCCCCTTTTCCTTTATGTGACTTAAACAGAATATCATCGAAGTAGGCAATATTTTGCCGTTTTCAACGTTTTTGTGAATTTTCAGTCTATGGGTATTAATTCATATATATACGATAAAAATGATGCAAACACATAATTGATTAGATAATAACCTTAAATACTTCATTTTCAATCAACTATTTGTTTCTCGTTAAAATACCGAGTAAGATATTGAAAAGGGGAGAAGTTCTGTTTTTATTGCATATATTGACGTTTCAGCCGGATTAGAGCGGTTTTACGTGTACATCTTCCATCGGTAATATAAACGGAAAATCAGGAACATTTTAGTTAATACCAATGAAAACACATTGATTTTTATCATTTGTATTGGTAACAACACTGTCATATGTCTTTCTTGGATCTAAATAATGCGAAACCTCGCTCTATGATTTGAAGTTAAAATCCTCATATATGGTTAGATATTGACTTTTTTCACGTTTTTCATATAGTTTGATATAACGTAATTCATTTTTACCAATATTTCGATACTATTTCATGTAGTATCATGATATGTGATTTGGCCTTCAAATCTCAGAATTTCGCATAATATTGCATTTTAAGCAAGTTTTCTTGCCCTTTGTTTCGTACGAAAAATCATCGAATTTAGCAATATTTTGACGTTTATCATCCCCTTTTCCTTTATGTGACTTAAACAAAATATCATCGAATTAGGCAATATTTTGCCGTTTTCCACGTTTCTGTGAATTTTCAGTCTTTGGGTATTAATTCATATATATACGATAAAAATTATGCAAACACATAATTGATTAGATAATAACCTTAAATACTTCATTTTCAATCAACTATTTGTTTCTCGTTAAAATACTGAGTAAGATATTGAAAAGGGGAGAAGTTCTGTTTTTATTGCATATATCGACGTTTCAGCCGGAATAGAGCGATTTTCGTGTATATCTTCCATCGGTAATATAAACGGAAAATCAGGAACATTTTAGTTAATACCAATGAAAACACATTGATTTTTTTCATTTGTATTGTTAACAACACTGTCATATGTCTTTTCTTGGATCTAAATAATACGAAACCTCGCTCTATGATTTGAAGTTAAAATCCTCATATATGGTTAAATATTGACTTTTTTCACGTTTTTCATGTAGTTTGATATAACGTAAATATATTCATTTTTACCAATATTTCGATACTATTTCATGTAGTATCACAATATGTGATTTGGCCTTCAAATCTCAGAATTTCGCATAATATTGCATTTTAAGCAAGTTTTCTTGCCTTTTGTTTCGTACGAAAAATCATCGAATTTAGCAATATTTTGTCGTTTATCATCCCCTTTTCCTTTATGTGACTTAAACAAAATATCATCGAATTAGGCAATATTTTGCCGTTTTCCACGTTTTTGTGAATTTTCAGTCTATGGGAATTAATTCATATATATACGATAAAAATTATGCAAACACATAATTGATTAGATAATAACCTTAAATACTTCATTTTCAATCAACTATTTGTTTCTCGTTAAAATACTGAGTAAGATATTGAAAAGGGGAGAAGTTCTGTTTTTATTGCATATATCGACGTTTCAGCCGGAATACAGCGATTTTCGTGTACATCTTCCATCGGTAAGTACATTTTGACGCTTATTATCCCCTTTTCCTTTATATGACTTAAACAAAATATCATCGAATTAGGCAATATTTTGCCGTTTCCCACGTTTTTGTGAATTTTCAGTCTATTGGTATTAATTCATATATATACAATAAAAATGATGCAAACACATAATTGATTAGATAATAACCTTAAATACTTCATTTCCAATCAACTATTTGTTTCTCGTTAAAATACTGAGTAAGATATTGAAAAGGGGAGAAGTTCTGTTTTTATTGCATATATCGACGTTTCAGCCGGAATAGAGCGATTTTCGTGTACATCTTTCATCGGTAATATAAACGGAAAATCAGGAACATTTTAGTTAATTCTAATGAAAACACATTGATTTTTATCATTTGTATTGGAAACGACATTGTCATATGTCTTTTCTTGGATCTAAATAATGCGAAACCTCGCTCAATGATTTGAAGTTAAAATCCTCATATATGGTTTAATATTGACTTTTTTCACGTTTTTCATGTAGTTTGATATAACGTAAATATATTTATTTTAACCAATATTTCGATACTATTTCATGTAGTATCACGATATGTGATTTGGCCTTCAAATCTCAGAATTTCGCATAATATTGCATTTTAAGCAAGTTTTCTTGCCTTTTGTTTCGTACGAAAAATCATCGAATTTAGCAATATTTTGACGTTTATCATCCCCTTTTCCTTTATGTGACTTAAACAAAATATCATCGAACTAGGCAATATTTTGCCGTTTTCCACGTTTTTGTGAATTTTCAGCCTATGGGTATTAATTCATATATATACGATAAAAATGATGCAAACACATAATTGATTAGATAATTACCTTAAATACTTCATTTTCAATCATCTATTTGTTTCTCGTTAAAATACTGAGTAAGATAATGAAAAGGGGAGAAGTTCGGTTTTTATTGCATATATCGACGTTTCAGCCGGATTAGATCGGTTTTACGTGTACATCTTCCCTCGGTAATATAAACGGAAAATCAAGAACATTTTAGTTAATTCTAATGAAAACACATTGATTTTTATAATTTGTATTGGAAACAACATTGTCATATGTCTATTCTTGGATCTAAATAATACGAAACCTCGCTCTATGATTTGAAGTTAAAATCCTCAAATATGGTTAAATATTGACTTTTTTCACGTTTTTCATGTAGTTTGATATTACGTAAATATATTCATTTTTACCAATATTTCGATACTATTTCATGTAGTATCACGATATGTGATTTGGCCTTCAAATCTCAGAATTTCGCATAATATTGCATTTTAAGCAAGTTTTCTTGCCTTTTGTTTCGAACGAAAAATCTTCGAATTTAGCAATATTTTGACGTTTATCATCCACTTTTCCTTTATGTGACTTGAACAAAATATCATCGAATTAGGCAATATTTTGCCGTTTTCCACGTTTTTGTGAATTTTCAGTCTATGGGTATTAATTCATATACATACGATAAAAATTATGCAAACACATAATTGATTAGATAATAACCTTAAATACTTCATTTTCAATCAACTATTTGTTTCTCGTTAAAATACTGAGTAAGATATTGAAAAGGGGAGAAGTTCTGTTTTTATTGCATATATCGACGTTTCAGCCGGATTAGAGCGGTTTTACGTGTACATCTTCCATCGGTAATATAAACGGAAAATCAGGAACATTTTAGTTAATACCAATGAAAACACATTGATTTTTATCATTTGTATTGGTAACAACACTGTCATATGTCTTTCTTGGATCTAAATAATGCGAAACCTCGCTCTATGATTTGAAGTTAAAATCCTCATATATGGTTAGATATTGACTTTTTTCACGTTTTTCATATAGTTTGATATAACGAAATTCATTTTTACCAATATTTCGATACTATTTCATGTAGTATCATGATATGTGATTTGGCCTTCAAATCTCAGAATTTCGCATAATATTGCATTTTAAGCAAGTTTTCTTGCCTTTTGTTTCGTACGAAAAATCATCGAATTTAGCAATATTTTGACGTTTATCATCCCCTTTTCCTTTATGTGACTTAAACAAAATATCATCGAATTAGGCAATATTTTGCCGTTTTCCACGTTTCTGTGAATTTTCAGTCTTTGGGTATTAATTCATATATATACGATAAAAATTATGCAAACACATAATTGATTAGATAATAACCTTAAATACTTCATTTTCAATCAACTATTTGTTTCTCGTTAAAATACTGAGTAAGATATGCTAAAGGGGAGAAGTTCTGTTTTTATTGCATATATCGACGTTTCAGCCGGATTAGAGCGGTTTTACGTGTACATCTTCCATCGGTAATATAAACGGAAAATCAGGAACATTTTAGTTAATACCAATGAAAACACATTGATTTTTATCATTTGTATTGGTAACAACACTGTCATATGTCTTTTCTTGGATCTAAATAATGCGAAGCCTCGCTCTATGATTTGAAGTTAAAATCCTCATATATGGTTAAATATTGACTTTTTTCACGTTTTTCATGTAGTTTGATATAACGTAAATATATTCATTTTTACCAATATTTCGATACTATTTCATGTAGCATCACGATATGTGATTTGGCCTTCAAATCTCAGAATTTCGCATAATATTGCTTGTTAAGCATGTTTTCTTGCCTTTTGTTTCGCACGAAAAATCATCGAATTTAGCAATATTTTGACGTTTATCATCCCCTTTTCCTTTATGTGACTTGAACAAAATATCATCGAATTAGGCAATATTTTGCCGTTTTCCACGTTTTTGTGAATTTTCAGTCTATGGGTATTAATTCATATATATACGATAAAAATTATGCAAACACATAATTGATTAGATAATAACCTTAAATACTTCATTTTCAATCAACTATTTATTTCTCGTTAAAATGCTGAGTAAGATATTGAAAAGGGGAGAAGTTCTGTTTTTATTGCATATATCGACGTTTCAGCCGGAATAGAGCGATTTTCGTGTACATCTTCCATCGGTAATATAAACGGAAAATCAGGAACATTTTAGTTAATACCAATGAAAACACGTTGATTTTTATCATTTGTATTGGTAACAACACAGTTATATGTATTTTCTTGGATCTAAATAATACGAAACCTCGCTCTATGATTTGAAGTTAAAATCCTCATATATGGTTAAATATTGACTTTTTTCACGTTTTTCATGTAGTTTGATATAACGTAAATATATTCATTTTTACCAATATTTCGATACTATTTCATGTAGTATCACGATATGTGATTTGGCCTTCAAATCTCAGAATTTCGCATTTTAAGCAAGTTTTCTTGCCTTTTGTTTCGTACGAAAAATCATCGAATTTAGCAATATTTTGACGTTTATCATCCCCTTTTCCTTTATGTGACTTAAACAAAATATCATCGAATTAGGCAATATTTTGCCGTTTTCCACGTTTTTGTGAATTTTCAGTCTATGGGTATTAATTCATATATATACGATAAAAATGATGCAAACACATAATTGATTAGATAATAACCTTAAATACTTCATTTTCAATCATCTATTTGTTTCTCGTAAAATACTGAGTAAGATATTGAAAAGGGGAGAAGTTCGGTTTTTATTGCATATATCGACGTTTCAGCCGGATTAGAGCGGTTTTACGTGTACATCTTCCCTCGGTAATATAAACGGAAAATCAGGAACATTTTAGTTAATTCAAATGAAAACACATTCATTTTTATTATTTGTATTGGAAACAACATTGTCATATGTCTTTTCTTGGATCTAAATAATACGAAACCTCTCTCTATGATTTGAAGTTAAAATCCTCAAATATGGTTAAATAGTGACTTTTTTCACGTTTTTCATGTAGTTTGATACTACGTAAATATATTCATTTTTACCAATATTTCGATACTATTTCATGTAGTATCACGATATGTGATTTGGCCTTCAAATCTCAGAATTTCGCATAATATTGCTTGTTAAGCATGTTTTCTTGCCTTTTGTTTCGCACGAAAAATCATCGAATTTAGCAATATTTTGACGTTTATCATCCCCTTTTCCTTTATGTGACTTGAACAAAATATCATCGAATTAGGCAATATTTTGCCGTTTTCCACGTTTTTGTGAATTTTCAGTCTATGGGTATTAATTCATATATATACGATAAAAATTATGCAAACACATAATTGATTAGATAATAACCTTAAATACTTCATTTTCAATCAACTATTTATTTCTCGTTAAAATGCTGAGTAAGATATTGAAAAGGGGAGAAGTTCTGTTTTTATTGCATATATCGACGTTTCAGCCGGAATAGAGCGATTTTCGTGTACATCTTCCATCGGTAATATAAACGGAAAATCAGGAACATTTTAGTTAATACCAATGAAAACACGTTGATTTTTATCATTTGTATTGGTAACAACACGGTTATATGTATTTTCTTGGATCTAAATAATACGAAACCTCGCTCTATGATTTGAAGTTAAAATCCTCATATATGGTTAAATATTGACTTTTTTCACGTTTTTCATGTAGTTTGATATAACGTAAATATATTCATTTTTACCAATATTTCGATACTATTTCATGTAGTATCACGATATGTGATTTGGCCTTCAAATCTCAGAATTTCGCATTTTAAGCAAGTTTTCTTGCCTTTTGTTTCGTACGAAAAATCATCGAATTTAGCAATATTTTGACGTTTATCATCCCCTTTTCCTTTATGTGACTTAAACAAAATATCATCGAATTAGGCAATATTTTGCCGTTTTCCACGTTTTTGTGAATTTTCAGTCTATGGGTATTAATTCATATATATACGATAAAAATGATGCAAACACATAATTGATTAGATAATAACCTTAAATACTTCATTTTCAATCATCTATTTGTTTCTCGTAAAATACTGAGTAAGATATTGAAAAGGGGAGAAGTTCGGTTTTTATTGCATATATCGACGTTTCAGCCGGATTAGAGCGGTTTTACGTGTACATCTTCCCTCGGTAATATAAACGGAAAATCAGGAACATTTTAGTTAATTCAAATGAAAACACATTCATTTTTATTATTTGTATTGGAAACAACATTGTCATATGTCTTTTCTTGGATCTAAATAATACGAAACCTCTCTCTATGATTTGAAGTTAAAATCCTCAAATATGGTTAAATAGTGACTTTTTTCACGTTTTTCATGTAGTTTGATACTACGTAAATATATTCATTTTTACCAATATTTCGATACTATTTCATGTAGTATCACATGTGATTTGGCCTTCAAATCTCAGAATTTCGCATAATATTGCATTTTAAGCAAGTTTTCTTGCCTTTTGTTTCGTACGAAAAATCATCGAATTAAGCAATATTTAGACGTTTATCATCCCCTTTTCCTTTATGTGACTTAAACAAAATATCATCGAATTAGACAATATTTTGCCGTTTTCCACGTTTTTGTGAATTTTCAGTTTATGGATATTAATTCATATATATACGATAAAAATTATGCAAACACATAATTGATTAGATAATAACCTTAAATACTTCATTTTCAATCAACTATTTGTTTCTCGTTAAAATACTGAGTAAGATATTGAAAAGGGGAGAAGTTCTGTTTTTATTGCATATATCGACGTTTCAGCCGGATTAGAGCGGTTTTACGTGTACATCTTCCATCGGTAATATAAACGGAAAATCAGGAACATTTTAGTTAATACCAATAATAGTTAATTCATATATATACGATAAAAATTATGCAAACACATAATTGATTAGATAATAACCTTAAATACTTCATTTTCAATCAACTATTTGTTTCTCGTTAAAATACTGAGTAAGATATTGAAAAGGGGAGAAGTTCTGTTTTTATTGCATATATCGACGTTTCAGCCGGAATACAGCGATTTTCGTGTACATCTTCCATCGGTAAGTACATTTTGACGCTTATCATCCCCTTTTCCTTTATGTGACTTAAACAAAATATCATCGAATTAGGCAATATTTTGCCGTTTCCCACGTTTTTGTGAATTTTCAGTCTATTGGTATTAATTCATATATATACAATAAAAATGATGCAAACACATAATTGATTAGATAATAACCTTAAATACTTCATTTCCAATCAACTATTTGTTTCTCGTTAAAATACTGAGTAAGATATTGAAAAGGGGAGAAGTTCTGTTTTTATTGCATATATCGACGTTTCAGCCGGAATAGAGCGATTTTCGTGTACATCTTTCATCGGTAATATAAACGGAAAATCAGGAACATTTTAGTTAATTCTAATGAAAACACATTGATTTTTATCATTTGTATTGGAAACGACATTGTCATATGTCTTTTCTTGGATCTAAATAATGCGAAACCTCGCTCAATGATTTGAAGTTAAAATCCTCATATATGGTTTAATATTGACTTTTTTCACGTTTTTCATGTAGTTTGATATAACGTAAATATATTTATTTTAACCAATATTTCGATACTATTTCATGTAGTATCACGATATGTGATTTGGCCTTCAAATCTCAGAATTTCGCATAATATTGCATTTTAAGCAAGTTTTCTTGCCTTTTGTTTCGTACGAAAAATCATCGAATTTAGCAATATTTTGACGTTTATCATCCCCTTTTCCTTTATGTGACTTAAACAAAATATCATCGAACTAGGCAATATTTTGCCGTTTTCCACGTTTTTGTGAATTTTCAGCCTATGGGTATTAATTCATATATATACGATAAAAATGATGCAAACACATAATTGATTAGATAATTACCTTAAATACTTCATTTTCAATCATCTATTTGTTTCTCGTTAAAATACTGAGTAAGATAATGAAAAGGGGAGAAGTTCGGTTTTTATTGCATATATCGACGTTTCAGCCGGATTAGAGCGGTTTTACGTGTACATCTTCCCTCGGTAATATAAACGGAAAATCAAGAACATTTTAGTTAATTCTAATGAAAACACATTGATTTTTATAATTTGTATTGGAAACAACATTGTCATATGTCTATTCTTGGATCTAAATAATACGAAACCTCGCTCTATGATTTGAAGTTAAAATCCTCAAATATGGTTAAATATTGACTTTTTTCACGTTTTTCATGTAGTTTGATATTACGTAAATATATTCATTTTTACCAATATTTCGATACTATTTCATGTAGTATCACGATATGTGATTTGGCCTTCAAATCTCAGAATTTCGCATAATATTGCATTTTAAGCAAGTTTTCTTGCCTTTTGTTTCGAACGAAAAATCTTCGAATTTAGCAATATTTTGACGTTTATCATCCACTTTTCCTTTATGTGACTTGAACAAAATATCATCGAATTAGGCAATATTTTGCCGTTTTCCACGTTTTTGTGAATTTTCAGTCTATGGGTATTAATTCATATACATACGATAAAAATTATGCAAACACATAATTGATTAGATAATAACCTTAAATACTTCATTTTCAATCAACTATTTGTTTCTCGTTAAAATACTGAGTAAGATATTGAAAAGGGGAGAAGTTCTGTTTTTATTGCATATATCGACGTTTCAGCCGGATTAGAGCGGTTTTACGTGTACATCTTCCATCGGTAATATAAACGGAAAATCAGGAACATTTTAGTTAATACCAATGAAAACACATTGATTTTTATCATTTGTATTGGTAACAACACTGTCATATGTCTTTCTTGGATCTAAATAATGCGAAACCTCGCTCTATGATTTGAAGTTAAAATCCTCATATATGGTTAGATATTGACTTTTTTCACGTTTTTCATATAGTTTGATATAACGTAATTCATTTTTACCAATATTTCGATACTATTTCATGTAGTATCATGATATGTGATTTGGCCTTCAAATCTCAGAATTTCGCATAATATTGCATTTTAAGCAAGTTTTCTTGTCTTTTGTTTCGTACGAAAAATCATCGAATTTAGCAATATTTTGACGTTTATCATCCCCTTTTCCTTTATGTGACTTAAACAAAATATCATCGAATTAGGCAATATTTTGCCGTTTTCCACGTTTCTGTGAATTTTCAGTCTTTGGGTATTAATTCATATATATACGATAAAAATTATGCAAACACATAATTGATTAGATAATAACCTTAAATACTTCATTTTCAATCAACTATTTGTTTCTCGTTAAAATACTGAGTAAGATATGCTAAAGGGGAGAAGTTCTGTTTTTATTGCATATATCGACGTTTCAGCCGGATTAGAGCGGTTTTACGTGTACATCTTCCATCGGTAATATAAACGGAAAATCAGGAACATTTTAGTTAATACCAATGAAAACACATTGATTTTTATCATTTGTATTGGTAACAACACTGTCATATGTCTTTTCTTGGATCTAAATAATGCGAAACCTCGGTCTATGATTTGAAGTTAAAATCCTCATATATGGTTAAATATTGACTTTTTTCACGTTTTTCATGTAGTTTGATATAACGTAAATATATTCATTTTTACCAATATTTCGATACTATTTCATGTAGCATCACGATATGTGATTTGGCCTTCAAATCTCAGAATTTCGCATAATATTGCTTGTTAAGCATGTTTTCTTGCCTTTTGTTTCGCACGAAAAATCATCGAATTTAGCAATATTTTGACGTTTATCATCCCCTTTTCCTTTATGTGACTTGAACAAAATATCATCGAATTAGGCAATATTTTGCCGTTTTCCAGGTTTTTGTGAATTTTCAGTCTATGGGTATTAATTCATATATATACGATAAAAATTATGCAAACACATAATTGATTAGATAATAACCTTAAATACTTCATTTTCAATCAACTATTTATTTCTCGTTAAAATGCTGAGTAAGATATTGAAAAGGGGAGAAGTTCTGTTTTTATTGCATATATCGACGTTTCAGCCGGAATAGAGCGATTTTCGTGTACATCTTCCATCGGTAATATAAACGGAAAATCAGGAACATTTTAGTTAATACCAATGAAAACACGTTGATTTTTATCATTTGTATTGGTAACAACACGGTTATATGTATTTTCTTGGATCTAAATAATACGAAACCTCGCTCTATGATTTGAAGTTAAAATCCTCATATATGGTTAAATATTGACTTTTTTCACGTTTTTCATGTAGTTTGATATAACGTAAATATATTCATTTTTACCAATATTTCGATACTATTTCATGTAGTATCACGATATGTGATTTGGCCTTCAAATCTCAGAATTTCGCATTTTAAGCAAGTTTTCTTGCCTTTTGTTTCGTACGAAAAATCATCGAATTTAGCAATATTTTGACGTTTATCATCCCCTTTTCCTTTATGTGACTTAAACAAAATATCATCGAATTAGGCAATATTTTGCCGTTTTCCACGTTTTTGTGAATTTTCAGTCTATGGGTATTAATTCATATATATACGATAAAAATGATGCAAACACATAATTGATTAGATAATAACCTTAAATACTTCATTTTCAATCATCTATTTGTTTCTCGTAAAATACTGAGTAAGATATTGAAAAGGGGAGAAGTTCGGTTTTTATTGCAAATATCGACGTTTCAGCCGGATTAGAGCGGTTTTACGTGTACATCTTCCCTCGGTAATATAAACGGAAAATCAGGAACATTTTAGTTAATTCAAATGAAAACACATTCATTTTTATTATTTGTATTGGAAACAACATTGTCATATGTCTTTTCTTGGATCTAAATAATACGAAACCTCTCTCTATGATTTGAAGTTAAAATCCTCAAATATTGTTAAATAGTGACTTTTTTCACGTTTTTCATGTAGTTTGATACTACGTAAATATATTCATTTTTACCAATATTTCGATACTATTTCATGTAGTATCACATGTGATTTGGCCTTCAAATCTCAGAATTTCGCATAATATTGCATTTTAAGCAAGTTTTCTTGCCTTTTGTTTCGTACGAAAAATCATCGAATTAAGCAATATTTAGACGTTTATCATCCCCTTTTCCTTTATGTGACTTAAACAAAATATCATCGAATTAGACAATATTTTGCCGTTTTCCACGTTTTTGTGAATTTTCAGTTTATGGATATTAATTCATATATATACGATAAAAATGATGCAAACACATAATTGATTAGATAATTACCTTAAATACTTCATTTTCAATCAACTATTTGTTTCTCGTTAAAATACTGAGTAAGATATTGAAAAGGGGAAAAGTTCTGTTTTTATTGCATATATCGACGTTTCAGCCGGATTAGAGCGGTTTTACGTGTACATCTTCCATCGGTAATATAAACGGAAAATCAGGAACATTTTAGTTAATACCAATAATAGTTAATTCATATATATACGATAAAAATTATGCAAACACATAATTGATTAGATAATAACCTTAAATACTTCATTTTCAATCAACTATTTGTTTCTCTTTAAAATACTGAGTAAGATATTGAAAAGGGGAGAAGTTCTGTTTTTATTGCATATATCGACGTTTCAGCCGGATTAGAGCGGTTTTACGTGTACATCTTCCATCGGTAATATAAACGGAAAATCAGGAACATTTTAGTTAATACCAATGAAAACACATTGATTTTTATCATTTGTATTGGTAACAACACTGTCATATGTCTTTTCTTGGATCTAAATAATGCGAAACCTCGCTCTATGATTTGAAGTTAAAATCCTCATATATGGTTAAATATTGACTTTTTTCACGTTTTTCATGTAGTTTGATATAACGTAAATATATTCATTTTTACCAATATTTCGATACTATTTCATGTAGCATCACGATATGTGATTTGGCCTTCAAATCTCAGAATTTCGCATAATATTGCTTTTTAAGCAAGTTTTCTTGCCTTTTGTTTCGTACGAAAAATCATCGAATTTAGCAATATTTTGACGTTTATCATCCCCTTTTCCTTTATGTGACTTAAACAAAATATCATCGAAGTAGGCAATATTTTGCCGTTTTCCACGTTTTTGTGAATTTTCAGCCTATGGGTATTAATTCATATATATACGATAAAAATGATGCAAACACATAATTGATTAGATAATTACCTTAAATACTTCATTTTCAATCATCTATTTGTTTCTCGTTAAAATACTGAGTAAGATAATGAAAAGGGGAGAAGTTCGGTTTTTATTGCATATATCGACGTTTCAGCCGGATTAGAGCGGTTTTACGTGTACATCTTCCCTCGGTAATATAAACGGAAAATCAAGAACATTTTAGTTAATTCTAATGAAAACACATTGATTTTTATAATTTGTATTGGAAACAACATTGTCATATGTCTATTCTTGGATCTAAATAATACGAAACCTCGCTCTATGATTTGAAGTTAAAATCCTCAAATATGGTTAAATATTGACTTTTTTCACGTTTTTCATGTAGTTTGATATTACGTAAATATATTCATTTTTACCAATATTTCGATACTATTTCATGTAGTATCACGATATGTGATTTGGCCTTCAAATCTCAGAATTTCGCATAATATTGCATTTTAAGCAAGTTTTCTTGCCTTTTGTTTCGAACGAAAAATCTTCGAATTTAGCAATATTTTGACGTTTATCATCCACTTTTCCTTTATGTGACTTGAACAAAATATCATCGAATTAGGCAATATTTTGCCGTTTTCCACGTTTTTGTGAATTTTCAGTCTATGGGTATTAATTCATATACATACGATAAAAATTATGCAAACACATAATTGATTAGATAATAACCTTAAATACTTCATTTTCAATCAACTATTTGTTTCTCGTTAAAATACTGAGTAAGATATTGAAAAGGGGAGAAGTTCTGTTTTTATTGCATATATCGACGTTTCAGCCGGATTAGAGCGGTTTTACGTGTACATCTTCCATCGGTAATATAAACGGAAAATCAGGAACATTTTAGTTAATACCAATGAAAACACATTGATTTTTATCATTTGTATTGGTATAAATGATAAAATATGTCTGTCATATGTCTTTCTTGGATCTAAATAATGCGAAACCTCGCTCTATGATTTGAAGTTAAAATCCTCATATATGGTTAGATATTGACTTTTTTCACGTTTTTCATATAGTTTGATATAACGTAATTCATTTTTACCAATATTTCGATACTATTTCATGTAGTATCATGATATGTGATTTGGCCTTCAAATCTCAGAATTTCGCATAATATTGCATTTTAAGCAAGTTTTCTTGTCTTTTGTTTCGTACGAAAAATCATCGAATTTAGCAATATTTTGACGTTTATCATCCCCTTTTCCTTTATGTGACTTAAACAAAATATCATCGAATTAGGCAATATTTTGCCGTTTTCCACGTTTCTGTGAATTTTCAGTCTTTGGGTATTAATTCATATATATACGATAAAAATTATGCAAACACATAATTGATTAGATAATAACCTTAAATACTTCATTTTCAATCAACTATTTGTTTCTCGTTAAAATACTGAGTAAGATATGCTAAAGGGGAGAAGTTCTGTTTTTATTGCATATATCGACGTTTCAGCCGGATTAGAGCGGTTTTACGTGTACATCTTCCATCGGTAATATAAACGGAAAATCAGGAACATTTTAGTTAATACCAATGAAAACACATTGATTTTTATCATTTGTATTGGTAACAACACTGTCATATGTCTTTTCTTGGATCTAAATAATGCGAAACCTCGCTCTATGATTTGAAGTTAAAATCCTCATATATGGTTAAATATTGACTTTTTTCACGTTTTTCATGTAGTTTGATATAACGTAAATATATTCATTTTTACCAATATTTCGATACTATTTCATGTAGCATCACGATATGTGATTTGGCCTTCAAATCTCAGAATTTCGCATAATATTGCTTGTTAAGCATGTTTTCTTGCCTTTTGTTTCGCACGAAAAATCATCGAATTTAGCAATATTTTGACGTTTATCATCCCCTTTTCCTTTATGTGACTTGAACAAAATATCATCGAATTAGGCAATATTTTGCCGTTTTCCAGGTTTTTGTGAATTTTCAGTCTATGGGTATTAATTCATATATATACGATAAAAATTATGCAAACACATAATTGATTAGATAATAACCTTAAATACTTCATTTTCAATCAACTATTTATTTCTCGTTAAAATGCTGAGTAAGATATTGAAAAGGGGAGAAGTTCTGTTTTTATTGCATATATCGACGTTTCAGCCGGAATAGAGCGATTTTCGTGTACATCTTCCATCGGTAATATAAACGGAAAATCAGGAACATTTTAGTTAATACCAATGAAAACACGTTGATTTTTATCATTTGTATTGGTAACAACACGGTTATATGTATTTTCTTGGATCTAAATAATACGAAACCTCGCTCTATGATTTGAAGTTAAAATCCTCATATATGGTTAAATATTGACTTTTTTCACGTTTTTCATGTAGTTTGATATAACGTAAATATATTCATTTTTACCAATATTTCGATACTATTTCATGTAGTATCACGATATGTGTTTTGGCCTTCAAATCTCAGAATTTCGCATTTTAAGCAAGTTTTCTTGCCTTTTGTTTCGTACGAAAAATCATCGAATTTAGCAATATTTTGACGTTTATCATCCCCTTTTCCTTTATGTGACTTAAACAAAATATCATCGAATTAGGCAATATTTTGCCGTTTTCCACGTTTTTGTGAATTTTCAGTCTATGGGTATTAATTCATATATATACGATAAAAATGATGCAAACACATAATTGATTAGATAATAACCTTAAATACTTCATTTTCAATCATCTATTTGTTTCTCGTAAAATACTGAGTAAGATATTGAAAAGGGGAGAAGTTCGGTTTTTATTGCATATATCGACGTTTCAGCCGGATTAGAGCGGTTTTACGTGTACATCTTCCCTCGGTAATATAAACGGAAAATCAGGAACATTTTAGTTAATTCAAATGAAAACACATTCATTTTTATTATTTGTATTGGAAACAACATTGTCATATGTCTTTTCTTGGATCTAAATAATACGAAACCTCTCTCTATGATTTGAAGTTAAAATCCTCAAATATTGTTAAATAGTGACTTTTTTCACGTTTTTCATGTAGTTTGATACTACGTAAATATATTCATTTTTACCAATATTTCGATACTATTTCATGTAGTATCACATGTGATTTGGCCTTCAAATCTCAGAATTTCGCATAATATTGCATTTTAAGCAAGTTTTCTTGCCTTTTGTTTCGTACGAAAAATCATCGAATTAAGCAATATTTAGACGTTTATCATCCCCTTTTCCTTTATGTGACTTAAACAAAATATCATCGAATTAGACAATATTTTGCCGTTTTCCACGTTTTTGTGAATTTTCAGTTTATGGATATTAATTCATATATATACGATAAAAATTATGCAAACACATAATTGATTAGATAATAACCTTAAATACTTCATTTTCAATCAACTATTTGTTTCTCGTTAAAATACTGAGTAAGATATTGAAAAGGGGAAAAGTTCTGTTTTTATTGCATATATCGACGTTTCAGCCGGATTAGAGCGGTTTTACGTGTACATCTTCCATCGGTAATATAAACGGAAAATCAGGAACATTTTAGTTAATACCAATAATAGTTAATTCATATATATACGATAAAAATTATGCAAACACATAATTGATTAGATAATAACCTTAAATACTTCATTTTCAATCAACTATTTGTTTCTCTTTAAAATACTGAGTAAGATATTGAAAAGGGGAGAAGTTCTGTTTTTATTGCATATATCGACGTTTCAGCCGGATTAGAGCGGTTTTACGTGTACATCTTCCATCGGTAATATAAACGGAAAATCAGGAACATTTTAGTTAATACCAATGAAAACACATTGATTTTTATCATTTGTATTGGTAACAACACTGTCATATGTCTTTTCTTGGATCTAAATAATGCGAAACCTCGCTCTATGATTTGAAGTTAAAATCCTCATATATGGTTAAATATTGACTTTTTTCACGTTTTTCATGTAGTTTGATATAACGTAAATATATTCATTTTTACCAATATTTCGATACTATTTCATGTAGCATCACGATATGTGATTTGGCCTTCAAATCTCAGAATTTCGCATAATATTGCTTTTTAAGCAAGTTTTCTTGCCTTTTGTTTCGTACGAAAAATCATCGAATTTAGCAATATTTTGACGTTTATCATCCCCTTTTCCTTTATGTGACTTAAACAAAATATCATCGAAGTAGGCAATATTTTGCCGTTTTCCACGTTTTTGTGAATTTTCAGTCTATGGGAATTAATTCATATATATACGATAAAAATTATGCAAACACATAATTGATTAGATAATAACCTTAAATACTTCATTTTCAATCAACTATTTGTTTCTCGTTAAAATACTGAGTAAGATATTGAAAAGGGGAGAAGTTCTGTTTTTATTGCATATATCGACGTTTCAGCCGGAATACAGCGATTTTCGTGTACATCTTCCATCGGTAAGTACATTTTGACGCTTATCATCCCCTTTTCCTTTATGTGACTTAAACAAAATATCATCGAATTAGGCAATATTTTGCCGTTTCCCACGTTTTTGTGAATTTTCAGTCTATTGGTATTAATTCATATATATACAATAAAAATGATGCAAACACATAATTGATTAGATAATAACCTTAAATACTTCATTTTCAATCAACTATTTGTTTCTCGTTAAAATACTGAGTAAGATATTGAAAAGGGGAGAAGTTCTGTTTTTATTGAATATATCGACGTTTCAGCCGGAATAGAGCGATTTTCGTGTACATCTTTCATCGGTAATATAAACGGAAAATCAGGAACATTTTAGTTAATTCTAATGAAAACACATTGATTTTTATCATTTGTATTGGAAACAACATTGTCATATGTCTTTTCTTGGATCTAAATAATGCGAAACCTCGCTCAATGATTTGAAGTTAAAATCCTCATATATGGTTTAATATTGACTTTTTTCACGTTTTTCATGTAGTTTGATATAACGTAAATATATTTATTTTAACCAATATTTCGATACTATTTCATGTAGTATCACGATATGTGATTTGGCCTTCAAATCTCAGAATTTCGCATAATATTGCATTTTAAGCAAGTTTTCTTGCCTTTTGTTTCGTACGAAAAATCATCGTATTTAGCAATATTTTGACGTTTATCATCCCCTTTTCCTTTATGTGACTTAAACAAAATATCATCGAATTAGGCAATATTTTGCCGTTTTCCACGTTTTTGTGAATTTTCAGTCTATGGGTATTAATTCATATATATACGATAAAAATGATGCAAACAAATAATTGATTAGATAATAACCTTAAATACTTCATTTTCAATCATCTATTTGTTTCTCGTTAAAATACTGAGTAAGATAATGAAAAGGGGAGAAGTTCGGTTTTTATTGCATATATCGAAATTTCAAGCGGATTAAAGCGGTTTTACGTGTACATCTTCCCTCGGTAATATAAACGGAAAATCAAGAATATTTTAGTTAATTCTAATGAAAACACATTGATTTTTATAATTTGTATTGGAAACAACATTGTCATATGTCTTTTCTTGGATCTAAATAAAACGAAACCTCGCTCTATGATTTGAAGTTAAAATCCTCAAATATGGTTAAATAGTGATTTTTTTCACGTTTTTCATGTAGTTTGATACTACGTAAATATATTCATTTTTACCAATATTTCGATTCTATTTCATGTAGTATCACGATATGTGATTTGGCCTTCAAATCTCAGAATTTCGCATAATTTTGCATTTTAAGCAAGTTTTCTTGCCTTTTGTTTCGTACGAAAAATCATCGAATTTAGCAATATTTTGACGTTTATCATCCCCTTTTCCTTTATGTGACTTAAACAAAATATCATCGAATTAGGCAATATTTTGCCGTTTTCCACGTTTTTGTGAATTTTCAGTCTATGGGTATTAATTCATATATATACGATATAAATGATGCAAACACATAATTGATTAGATAATAACCTTAAATACTTCATTTTCAATCATCTATTTGTTTCTCGTAAAATACTGAGTAAGATATTGAAAAGGGGAGAAGTTCGGTTTTTATTGCATATATCGACGTTTCAGCCGGATTAGAGCGGTTTTACGTGTACATCTTCCCTCGGTAATATAAACGGAAAATCAGGAACATTTTAGTTAATTCAAATGAAAACACATTCATTTTTATTATTTGTATTGGAAACAACATTGTCATATGTCTATTCTTGGATCTAAATAATACGAAACCTCTCTCTATGATTTGAAGTTAAAATCCTCAAATATAGTTAAATAGTGACTTTTTTCACGTTTTTCATGTAGTTTGATATTACGTAAATATATTCATTTTTACCAATATTTCGATACTATTTCATGTAGTATCACGATATGTGATTTGGCCTTCAAATCTCAGAATTTCGCATAATATTGCATTTTAAGCAAGTTTTCTTGCCTTTTGTTTCGAACGAAAAATCTTCGAATTTAGCAATATTTTGACGTTTATCATCCCCTTTTCCTTTATGTGACTTGAACAAAATATCATCGAATTAGGCAATATTTTGCCGTTTTCCACGTTTTTGTGAATTTTCAGTCTATGGGTATTAATTCATATACATACGATAAAAATTATGCAAACACATAATTGATTAGATAATAACCTTAAATACTTCATTTTCAATCAACTATTTGTTTCTCGTTAAAATACTGAGTAAGATATTGAAAAGGGGAGAAGTTCTGTTTTTATTGCATATATCGACGTTTCAGCCGGATTAGAGCGGTTTTACGTGTACATCTTCCATCGGTAATATAAACGGAAAATCAGGAACATTTTAGTTAATACCAATGAAAACACATTGATTTTTATCATTTGTATTGGTAACAACACTGTCATATGTCTTTCTTGGATCTAAATAATGCGAAACCTCGCTCTATGATTTGAAGTTAAAATCCTCATATATGGTTAGATATTGACTTTTTTCACGTTTTTCATATAGTTTGATATAACGTAATTCATTTTTACCAATATTTCGATACTATTTCATGTAGTATCATGATATGTGATTTGGCCTTCAAATCTCAGAATTTCGCATAATATTGCATTTTAAGCAAGTTTTCTTGCCTTTTGTTTCGTACGAAAAATCATCGAATTTAGCAATATTTTGACGTTTATCATCCCCTTTTCCTTTATGTGACTTAAACAAAATATCATCGAATTAGGCAATATTTTGCCGTTTTCCACGTTTCTGTGAATTTTCAGTCTTTGGGTATTAATTCATATATATACGATAAAAATTATGCAAACACATAATTGATTAGATAATAACCTTAAATACTTCATTTTCAATCAACTATTTGTTTCTCGTTAAAATACTGAGTAAGATATTGAAAAGGAGAGAAGTTCTGTTTTTATTGCATATATCGACGTTTCAGCCGGATTAGAGCGGTTTTACGTGTACATCTTCCATCGGTAATATAAACGGAAAATCAGGAACATTTTAGTTAATACCAATAATAGTTAATTCATATATATACGATAAAAATTATGCAAACACATAATTGATTAGATAATAACCTTAAATACTTCATTTTCAATCAACTATTTGTTTCTCGTTAAAATACTGAGTAAGATATTGAAAATGGGAGAAGTTCTGTTTTTATTGCATATATCGACGTTTCAGCCGGATTAGAGCGGTTTAACGTGTACATCTTCCATCGGTAATATAAACGGAAAATCAGGAACATTTTAGTTAATACCAATGAAAACACATTGATTTTTATCATTTGTATTGGTAACAACACTGTCATATGTCTTTTCTTGGATCTAAATAATGCGAAACCTCGCTCTATGATTTGAAGTTAAAATCCTCATATATGGTTAAATATTGACTTTTTTCACGTTTTTCATGTAGTTTGATATAACGTAAATATATTCATTTTTACCAATATTTCGATACTATTTCATGTAGCATCACGATATGTGATTTGGCCTTCAAATCTCAGAATTTCGCATAATATTGCTTTTTAAGCAAGTTTTCTTGCCTTTTGTTTCGTACGAAAAATCATCGAATTTAGCAATATTTTGACGTTTATCATCCCCTTTTCCTTTATGTGACTTAAACAAAATATCATCGAAGTAGGCAATATTTTGCCGTTTTCCACGTTTTTGTGAATTTTCAGCCTATGGGTATTAATTCATATATATACGATAAAAATGATGCAAACACATAATTGATTAGATAATAACCTTAAATACTTCATTTTCAATCAACTATTTGTTTCTCGTTAAAATACTGAGTAAGATATTAAAAAGGGGAGAAGTTCTGTTTTTATTGCATATATCGACGTTTCAGCCGGAATAGAGCGATTTTCATGTATATCTTCCATCGGTAATATAAACGGAAAATCAGGAACATTTTAGTTAATACCAATGAAAACACATTGATTTTTATCATTTGTATTGTTAACAACACTGTCATATGTCTTTTCTTGGATCTAAATAATACGAAACCTCGCTCTATGATTTGAAGTTAAAATCCTCAAATATGGTTAAATATTGACTTTTTTCACGTTTTTCATGTAGTTTGATATTACGTAAATATATTCATTTTTACCAATATTTCGATACTATTTCATGTAGTATCACGATATGTGATTTGGCCTTCAAATCTCAGAATTTCGCATAATATTGCATTTTAAGCAAGTTTTCTTGCCTTTTGTTTCGAACGAAAAATCTTCGAATTTAGCAATATTTTGACGTTTATCATCCCCTTTTCCTTTATGTGACTTGAACAAAATATCATCGAATTAGGCAATATTTTGCCGTTTTCCACGTTTTTGTGAATTTTCAGTCTATGGGTATTAATTCATATACATACGATAAAAATTATGCAAACACATAATTGATTAGATAATAACCTTAAATACTTCATTTTCAATCAACTATTTGTTTCTCGTTAAAATACTGAGTAAGATATTGAAAAGGGGAGAAGTTCTGTTTTTATTGCATATATCGACGTTTCAGCCGGATTAGAGCGGTTTTACGTGTACATCTTCCATCGGTAATATAAACGGAAAATCAGGAACATTTTAGTTAATACCAATGAAAACACATTGATTTTTATCATTTGTATTGGTAACAACACTGTCATATGTCTTTCTTGGATCTAAATAATGCGAAACCTCGCTCTATGATTTGAAGTTAAAATCCTCATATATGGTTAGATATTGACTTTTTTCACGTTTTTCATATAGTTTGATATAACGTAATTCATTTTTACCAATATTTCGATACTATTTCATGTAGTATCATGATATGTGATTTGGCCTTCAAATCTCAGAATTTCGCATAATATTGCATTTTAAGCAAGTTTTCTTGCCTTTTGTTTCGTACGAAAAATCATCGAATTTAGCAATATTTTGACGTTTATCATCCCCTTTTCCTTTATGTGACTTAAACAAAATATCATCGAATTAGGCAATATTTTGCCGTTTTCCACGTTTCTGTGAATTTTCAGTCTTTGGGTATTAATTCATATATATACGATAAAAATTATGCAAACACATAATTGATTAGATAATAACCTTAAATACTTCATTTTCAATCAACTATTTGTTTCTCGTTAAAATACTGAGTAAGATATTGAAAAGGGGAGAAGTTCTGTTTTTATTGCATATATCGACGTTTCAGCCGGAATAGAGCGATTTTCGTGTATATCTTCCATCGGTAATATAAACGGAAAATCAGGAACATTTTAGTTAATACCAATGAAAACACATTGATTTTTATCATTTGTATTGTTAACAACACTGTCATATGTCTTTTCTTGGATCTAAATAATACGAAACCTCGCTCTATGATTTGAAGTTAAAATCCTCATATATGGTTAAATATTGACTTTTTTCACGTTTTTCATGTAGTTTGATATAACGTAAATATATTCATTTTTACCAATATTTCGATACTATTTCATGTAGTATCACGATATGTGATTTGGCCTTCAAATCTCAGAATTTCGCATAATATTGCATTTTAAGCAAGTTTTCTTGCCTTTTGTTTCGTACGAAAAATCATCGAATTTAGCAATATTTTGTCGTTTATCATCCCCTTTTCCTTTATGTGACTTAAACAAAATATCATCGAATTAGGCAATATTTTGCCGTTTTCCACGTTTTTGTGAATTTTCAGTCTATGGGAATTAATTCATATATATACGATAAAAATTATGCAAACACATAATTGATTAGATAATAACCTTAAATACTTCATTTTCAATCAACTATTTGTTTCTCGTTAAAATACTGAGTAAGATATTGAAAAGGGGAGAAGTTCTGTTTTTATTGCATATATCGACGTTTCAGCCGGAATAGAGCGATTTTCGTGTACATCTTTCATCGGTAATATAAACGGAAAATCAGGAACATTTTAGTTAATTCTAATGAAAACACATTGATTTTTATCATTTGTATTGGAAACGACATTGTCATATGTCTTTTCTTGGATCTAAATAATGCGAAACCTCGCTCAATGATTTGAAGTTAAAATCCTCATATATGGTTTAATATTGATTTTTTTCACGTTTTTCATGTAGTTTGATATAACGTAAATATATTTATTTTAACCAATATTTCGATACTATTTCATGTAGTATCACGATATGTGATTTGGCCTTCAAATCTCAGAATTTCGCATAATATTGCATTTTAAGCAAGTTTTCTTGCCTTTTGTTTCGTACGAAAAATCATCGTATTTAGCAATATTTTGACGTTTATCATCCCCTTTTCCTTTATGTGACTTAAACAAAATATCATCGAATTAGGCAATATTTTGCCGTTTTCCACGTTTTTGTGAATTTTCAGTCTATGGGTATTAATTCATATATATACGATAAAAATGATGCAAACACATAATTGATTAGATAATAACCTTAAATACTTCATTTTCAATCATCTATTTGTTTCTCGTTAAAATACTGAGTAAGATAATGAAAAGGGGAGAAGTTCTGTTTTTATTGCATATATCGACGTTTCAGCCGGAATACAGCGATTTTCGTGTACATCTTCCATCGGTAAGTACATTTTGACGCTTATCATCCCCTTTTCCTTTATGTGACTTAAACAAAATATCATCGAATTAGGCAATATTTTGCCGTTTTCTACGTTTTTGTGAATTTTCAGTCTATGGGTATTAATTCATTATATATACGATAAAAATGACGCAAACACATAATTGATTAGATAATAACCTTAAATACTTCATTTTCAATCATCTATTTGTTTCTCGTTAAAATACTGAGTAAGATAATGAAAAGGGGAGAAGTTCTGTTTTTATTGCATATATCGACGTTTCAGCCGGAAAAAAGCGATTTTCGTGTACATCTTCCATCGGTAATATAAACGGAAAATCAGGAACATTTTAGTTAATACTAATGAAAAAACATTGATTTTTATCATTTGTATTGGAAACAACATTGTCATATGTCTTTTCTTGGATCTAAATAATACGAAACCTCGCTCTATGATTTGAAGTTAAAATCCTCAAATATGGTTAAATAGTGATTTTTTTCACGTTTTTCATGTAGTTTGATACTACGTAAATATATTGAGTTTTACCAATATTTCGATTCTATTTCATGTTGTATCACGATATGTGATTTGGCCTTCAAATCTCAGAATTTCGCATAATATTGCATTTTAAGCAAGTTTTCTTGCATTTTGTTTCGTACGAAAAATCATCGAATTTAGCAATATTTTGACGTTTATCATCCCCTTTTCCTTTATGTGACTTAAACAAAATATCATCGAAGTAGGCAATATTTTGCCGTTTTCCACGTTTTTGTGAATTTTCAGCCTATGGGTATTAATTCATATATATACGATAAAAATGATGCAAACACATAATTGATTAGATAATAACCTTAAATACTTCATTTTCAATCAACTATTTGTTTCTCGTTAAAATACTGAGTAAGATATTAAAAAGGGGAGAAGTTCTGTTTTTATTGCATATATCGACGTTTCAGCCGGAATAGAGCGATTTTCATGTATATCTTCCATCGGTAATATAAACGGAAAATCAGGAACATTTTAGTTAATACCAATGAAAACACATTGATTTTTATCATTTGTATTGTTAACAACACTGTCATATGTCTTTTCTTGGATCTAAATAATACGAAACCTCGCTCTATGATTTGAAGTTAAAATCCTCAAATATGGTTAAATATTGACTTTTTTCACGTTTTTCATGTAGTTTGATATTACGTAAATATATTCATTTTTACCAATATTTCGATACTATTTCATGTAGTATCACGATATGTGATTTGGCCTTCAAATCTCAGAATTTCGCATAATATTGCATTTTAAGCAAGTTTTCTTGCCTTTTGTTTCGAACGAAAAATCTTCGAATTTAGCAATATTTTGACGTTTATCATCCCCTTTTCCTTTATGTGACTTGAACAAAATATCATCGAATTAGGCAATATTTTGCCGTTTTCCACGTTTTTGTGAATTTTCAGTCTATGGGTATTAATTCATATACATACGATAAAAATTATGCAAACACATAATTGATTAGATAATAACCTTAAATACTTCATTTTCAATCAACTATTTGTTTCTCGTTAAAATACTGAGTAAGATATTGAAAAGGGGAGAAGTTCTGTTTTTATTGCATATATCGACGTTTCAGCCGGATTAGAGCGGTTTTACGTGTACATCTTCCATCGGTAATATAAACGGAAAATCAGGAACATTTTAGTTAATACCAATGAAAACACATTGATTTTTATCATTTGTATTGGTAACAACACTGTCATATGTCTTTCTTGGATCTAAATAATGCGAAACCTCGCTCTATGATTTGAAGTTAAAATCCTCATATATGGTTAGATATTGACTTTTTTCACGTTTTTCATATAGTTTGATATAACGTAATTCATTTTTACCAATATTTCGATACTATTTCATGTAGTATCATGATATGTGATTTGGCCTTCAAATCTCAGAATTTCGCATAATATTGCATTTTAAGCAAGTTTTCTTGCCTTTTGTTTCGTACGAAAAATCATCGAATTTAGCAATATTTTGACGTTTATCATCCCCTTTTCCTTTATGTGACTTAAACAAAATATCATCGAATTAGGCAATATTTTGCCGTTTTCCACGTTTCTGTGAATTTTCAGTCTTTGGGTATTAATTCATATATATACGATAAAAATTATGCAAACACATAATTGATTAGATAATAACCTTAAATACTTCATTTTCAATCAACTATTTGTTTCTCGTTAAAATACTGAGTAAGATATTGAAAAGGGGAGAAGTTCTGTTTTTATTGCATATATCGACGTTTCAGCCGGAATAGAGCGATTTTCGTGTATATCTTCCATCGGTAATATAAACGGAAAATCAGGAACATTTTAGTTAATACCAATGAAAACACATTGATTTTTATCATTTGTATTGTTAACAACACTGTCATATGTCTTTTCTTGGATCTAAATAATACGAAACCTCGCTCTATGATTTGAAGTTAAAATCCTCATATATGGTTAAATATTGACTTTTTTCACGTTTTTCATGTAGTTTGATATAACGTAAATATATTCATTTTTACCAATATTTCGATACTATTTCATGTAGTATCACGATATGTGATTTGGCCTTCAAATCTCAGAATTTCGCATAATATTGCATTTTAAGCAAGTTTTCTTGCCTTTTGTTTCGTACGAAAAATCATCGAATTTAGCAATATTTTGTCGTTTATCATCCCCTTTTCCTTTATGTGACTTAAACAAAATATCATCGAATTAGGCAATATTTTGCCGTTTTCCACGTTTTTGTGAATTTTCAGTCTATGGGAATTAATTCATATATATACGATAAAAATTATGCAAACACATAATTGATTAGATAATAACCTTAAATACTTCATTTTCAATCAACTATTTGTTTCTCGTTAAAATACTGAGTAAGATATTGAAAAGGGGAGAAGTTCTGTTTTTATTGCATATATCGACGTTTCAGCCGGAATAGAGCGATTTTCGTGTACATCTTTCATCGGTAATATAAACGGAAAATCAGGAACATTTTAGTTAATTCTAATGAAAACACATTGATTTTTATCATTTGTATTGGAAACGACATTGTCATATGTCTTTTCTTGGATCTAAATAATGCGAAACCTCGCTCAATGATTTGAAGTTAAAATCCTCATATATGGTTTAATATTGATTTTTTTCACGTTTTTCATGTAGTTTGATATAACGTAAATATATTTATTTTAACCAATATTTCGATACTATTTCATGTAGTATCACGATATGTGATTTGGCCTTCAAATCTCAGAATTTCGCATAATATTGCATTTTAAGCAAGTTTTCTTGCCTTTTGTTTCGTACGAAAAATCATCGTATTTAGCAATATTTTGACGTTTATCATCCCCTTTTCCTTTATGTGACTTAAACAAAATATCATCGAATTAGGCAATATTTTGCCGTTTTCCACGTTTTTGTGAATTTTCAGTCTATGGGTATTAATTCATATATATACGATAAAAATGATGCAAACACATAATTGATTAGATAATAACCTTAAATACTTCATTTTCAATCATCTATTTGTTTCTCGTTAAAATACTGAGTAAGATAATGAAAAGGGGAGAAGTTCTGTTTTTATTGCATATATCGACGTTTCAGCCGGAATACAGCGATTTTCGTGTACATCTTCCATCGGTAAGTACATTTTGACGCTTATCATCCCCTTTTCCTTTATGTGACTTAAACAAAATATCATCGAATTAGGCAATATTTTGCCGTTTTCTACGTTTTTGTGAATTTTCAGTCTATGGGTATTAATTCATTATATATACGATAAAAATGACGCAAACACATAATTGATTAGATAATAACCTTAAATACTTCATTTTCAATCATCTATTTGTTTCTCGTTAAAATACTGAGTAAGATAATGAAAAGGGGAGAAGTTCTGTTTTTATTGCATATATCGACGTTTCAGCCGGAAAAAAGCGATTTTCGTGTACATCTTCCATCGGTAATATAAACGGAAAATCAGGAACATTTTAGTTAATACTAATGAAAAAACATTGATTTTTATCATTTGTATTGGAAACAACATTGTCATATGTCTTTTCTTGGATCTAAATAATACGAAACCTCGCTCTATGATTTGAAGTTAAAATCCTCAAATATGGTTAAATAGTGATTTTTTTCACGTTTTTCATGTAGTTTGATACTACGTAAATATATTGAGTTTTACCAATATTTCGATTCTATTTCATGTTGTATCACGATATGTGATTTGGCCTTCAAATCTCAGAATTTCGCATAATATTGCATTTTAAGCAAGTTTTCTTGCATTTTGTTTCGTACGAAAAATCATCGAATTTAGCAATATTTTGACGTTTATCATCCCCTTTTCCTTTATGTGACTTAAACAGAATATCATCGAAGTAGGCAATATTTTGCCGTTTTCAACGTTTTTGTGAATTTTCAGTCTATGGGTATTAATTCATATATATACGATAAAAATGATGCAAACACATAATTGATTAGATAATAACCTTAAATACTTCATTTTCAATCAACTATTTGTTTCTCGTTAAAATACTGAGTAAGATATTGAAAAGGGGAGAAGTTCTGTTTTTATTGCATATATCGACGTTTCAGCCGGATTAGAGCGGTTTTACGTGTACATCTTCCATCGGTAATATAAACGGAAAATCAGGAACATTTTAGTTAATACCAATGAAAACACATTGATTTTTATCATTTGTATTGGTAACAACACTGTCATATGTCTTTCTTGGATCTAAATAATGCGAAACCTCGCTCTATGATTTGAAGTTAAAATCCTCATATATGGTTAGATATTGACTTTTTTCACGTTTTTCATATAGTTTGATATAACGTAATTCATTTTTACCAATATTTCGATACTATTTCATGTAGTATCATGATATGTGATTTGGCCTTCAAATCTCAGAATTTCGCATAATATTGCATTTTAAGCAAGTTTTCTTGCCCTTTGTTTCGTACGAAAAATCATCGAATTTAGCAATATTTTGACGTTTATCATCCCCTTTTCCTTTATGTGACTTAAACAAAATATCATCGAATTAGGCAATATTTTGCCGTTTTCCACGTTTCTGTGAATTTTCAGTCTTTGGGTATTAATTCATATATATACGATAAAAATTATGCAAACACATAATTGATTAGATAATAACCTTAAATACTTCATTTTCAATCAACTATTTGTTTCTCGTTAAAATACTGAGTAAGATATTGAAAAGGGGAGAAGTTCTGTTTTTATTGCATATATCGACGTTTCAGCCGGAATAGAGCGATTTTCGTGTATATCTTCCATCGGTAATATAAACGGAAAATCAGGAACATTTTAGTTAATACCAATGAAAACACATTGATTTTTATCATTTGTATTGTTAACAACACTGTCATATGTCTTTTCTTGGATCTAAATAATACGAAACCTCGCTCTATGATTTGAAGTTAAAATCCTCATATATGGTTAAATATTGACTTTTTTCACGTTTTTCATGTAGTTTGATATAACGTAAATATATTCATTTTTACCAATATTTCGATACTATTTCATGTAGTATCACGATATGTGATTTGGCCTTCAAATCTCAGAATTTCGCATAATATTGCATTTTAAGCAAGTTTTCTTGCCTTTTGTTTCGTACGAAAAATCATCGAATTTAGCAATATTTTGTCGTTTATCATCCCCTTTTCCTTTATGTGACTTAAACAAAATATCATCGAATTAGGCAATATTTTGCCGTTTTCCACGTTTTTGTGAATTTTCAGTCTATGGGAATTAATTCATATATATACGATAAAAATTATGCAAACACATAATTGATTAGATAATAACCTTAAATACTTCATTTTCAATCAACTATTTGTTTCTCGTTAAAATACTGAGTAAGATATTGAAAAGGGGAGAAGTTCTGTTTTTATTGCATATATCGACGTTTCAGCCGGAATAGAGCGATTTTCGTGTACATCTTTCATCGGTAATATAAACGGAAAATCAGGAACATTTTAGTTAATTCTAATGAAAACACATTGATTTTTATCATTTGTATTGGAAACGACATTGTCATATGTCTTTTCTTGGATCTAAATAATGCGAAACCTCGCTCAATGATTTGAAGTTAAAATCCTCATATATGGTTTAATATTGATTTTTTTCACGTTTTTCATGTAGTTTGATATAACGTAAATATATTTATTTTAACCAATATTTCGATACTATTTCATGTAGTATCACGATATGTGATTTGGCCTTCAAATCTCAGAATTTCGCATAATATTGCATTTTAAGCAAGTTTTCTTGCCTTTTGTTTCGTACGAAAAATCATCGTATTTAGCAATATTTTGACGTTTATCATCCCCTTTTCCTTTATGTGACTTAAACAAAATATCATCGAATTAGGCAATATTTTGCCGTTTTCCACGTTTTTGTGAATTTTCAGTCTATGGGTATTAATTCATATATATACGATAAAAATGATGCAAACACATAATTGATTAGATAATAACCTTAAATACTTCATTTTCAATCATCTATTTGTTTCTCGTTAAAATACTGAGTAAGATAATGAAAAGGGGAGAAGTTCTGTTTTTATTGCATATATCGACGTTTCAGCCGGAATACAGCGATTTTCGTGTACATCTTCCATCGGTAAGTACATTTTGACGCTTATCATCCCCTTTTCCTTTATGTGACTTAAACAAAATATCATCGAATTAGGCAATATTTTGCCGTTTTCTACGTTTTTGTGAATTTTCAGTCTATGGGTATTAATTCATTATATATACGATAAAAATGACGCAAACACATAATTGATTAGATAATAACCTTAAATACTTCATTTTCAATCATCTATTTGTTTCTCGTTAAAATACTGAGTAAGATAATGAAAAGGGGAGAAGTTCTGTTTTTATTGCATATATCGACGTTTCAGCCGGAAAAAAGCGATTTTCGTGTACATCTTCCATCGGTAATATAAACGGAAAATCAGGAACATTTTAGTTAATACTAATGAAAAAACATTGATTTTTATCATTTGTATTGGAAACAACATTGTCATATGTCTTTTCTTGGATCTAAATAATACGAAACCTCGCTCTATGATTTGAAGTTAAAATCCTCAAATATGGTTAAATAGTGATTTTTTTCACGTTTTTCATGTAGTTTGATACTACGTAAATATATTGAGTTTTACCAATATTTCGATTCTATTTCATGTTGTATCACGATATGTGATTTGGCCTTCAAATCTCAGAATTTCGCATAATATTGCATTTTAAGCAAGTTTTCTTGCATTTTGTTTCGTACGAAAAATCATCGAATTTAGCAATATTTTGACGTTTATCATCCCCTTTTCCTTTATGTGACTTAAACAGAATATCATCGAAGTAGGCAATATTTTGCCGTTTTCAACGTTTTTGTGAATTTTCAGTCTATGGGTATTAATTCATATATATACGATAAAAATGATGCAAACACATAATTGATTAGATAATAACCTTAAATACTTCATTTTCAATCAACTATTTGTTTCTCGTTAAAATACTGAGTAAGATATTGAAAAGGGGAGAAGTTCTGTTTTTATTGCATATATCGACGTTTCAGCCGGATTAGAGCGGTTTTACGTGTACATCTTCCATCGGTAATATAAACGGAAAATCAGGAACATTTTAGTTAATACCAATGAAAACACATTGATTTTTATCATTTGTATTGGTAACAACACTGTCATATGTCTTTCTTGGATCTAAATAATGCGAAACCTCGCTCTATGATTTGAAGTTAAAATCCTCATATATGGTTAGATATTGACTTTTTTCACGTTTTTCATATAGTTTGATATAACGTAATTCATTTTTACCAATATTTCGATACTATTTCATGTAGTATCATGATATGTGATTTGGCCTTCAAATCTCAGAATTTCGCATAATATTGCATTTTAAGCAAGTTTTCTTGCCCTTTGTTTCGTACGAAAAATCATCGAATTTAGCAATATTTTGACGTTTATCATCCCCTTTTCCTTTATGTGACTTAAACAAAATATCATCGAATTAGGCAATATTTTGCCGTTTTCCACGTTTCTGTGAATTTTCAGTCTTTGGGTATTAATTCATATATATACGATAAAAATTATGCAAACACATAATTGATTAGATAATAACCTTAAATACTTCATTTTCAATCAACTATTTGTTTCTCGTTAAAATACTGAGTAAGATATTGAAAAGGGGAGAAGTTCTGTTTTTATTGCATATATCGACGTTTCAGCCGGAATAGAGCGATTTTCGTGTATATCTTCCATCGGTAATATAAACGGAAAATCAGGAACATTTTAGTTAATACCAATGAAAACACATTGATTTTTATCATTTGTATTGTTAACAACACTGTCATATGTCTTTTCTTGGATCTAAATAATACGAAACCTCGCTCTATGATTTGAAGTTAAAATCCTCATATATGGTTAAATATTGACTTTTTTCACGTTTTTCATGTAGTTTGATATAACGTAAATATATTCATTTTTACCAATATTTCGATACTATTTCATGTAGTATCACGATATGTGATTTGGCCTTCAAATCTCAGAATTTCGCATAATATTGCATTTTAAGCAAGTTTTCTTGCCTTTTGTTTCGTACGAAAAATCATCGAATTTAGCAATATTTTGTCGTTTATCATCCCCTTTTCCTTAATGTGACTTAAACAAAATATCATCGAATTAGGCAATATTTTGCCGTTTTCCACGTTTTTGTGAATTTTCAGTCTATGGGAATTAATTCATATATATACGATAAAAATTATGCAAACACATAATTGATTAGATAATAACCTTAAATACTTCATTTTCAATCAACTATTTGTTTCTCGTTAAAATACTGAGTAAGATATTGAAAAGGGGAGAAGTTCTGTTTTTATTGCATATATCGACGTTTCAGCCGGAATACAGCGATTTTCGTGTACATCTTCCATCAGTAAGTACATTTTGACGCTTATCATCCCCTTTTCCTTTATGTGACTTAAACAAAATATCATCGAATTAGGCAATATTTTGCCGTTTCCCACGTTTTTGTGAATTTTCAGTCTATTGGTATTAATTCATATATATACAATAAAAATGATGCAAACACATAATTGATTAGATAATAACCTTAAATACTTCATTTTCAATCATCTATTTGTTTCTCGTTAAAATACTGAGTAAGATAATGAAAAGGGGAGAAGTTCTGTTTTTATTGCATATATCGACGTTTCAGCCGGAAAAAAGCGATTTTCGTGTACATCTTCCATCGGAAATATAAACGGAAAATCAGGAACATTTTAGTTAATACTAATGAAAAAACATTGATTTTTATCATTTGTATTGGAAACAACATTGTCATATGTCTATTCTTGGATCTAAATAATACGAAACCTCGCTCTATGATTTGAAGTTAAAATCCTCAAATATGGTTAAATATTGACTTTTTTCACGTTTTTCATGTAGTTTGATATTACGTAAATATATTCATTTTTACCAATATTTCGATACTATTTCATGTAGTATCACGATATGTGATTTGGCCTTCAAATCTCAGAATTTCGCATAATATTGCATTTTAAGCAAGTTTTCTTGCCTTTTGTTTCGAACGAAAAATCTTCGAATTTAGCAATATTTTGACGTTTATCATCCCCTTTTCCTTTATGTGACTTGAACAAAATATCATCGAATTAGGCAATATTTTGCCGTTTTCCACGTTTTTGTGAATTTTCAGTCTATGGGTATTAATTCATATACATACGATAAAAATTATGCAAACACATAATTGATTAGATAATAACCTTAAATACTTCATTTTCAATCAACTATTTGTTTCTCGTTAAAATACTGAGTAAGATATTGAAAAGGGGAGAAGTTCTGTTTTTATTGCATATATCGACGTTTCAGCCGGAATAGAGCGATTTTCGTGTACATCTTCCATCGGTAATATAAACGGAAAATCAGGAACATTTTAGTTAATACCAATGAAAACACGTTGATTTTTATCATTTGTATTGGTAACAACACGGTTATATGTCTTTTCTTGGATCTAAATAATACGAAACCTCGCTCTATGATTTGAAGTTAAAATCCTCATATATGGTTAAATATTGACTTTTTTCACGTTTTTCATGTAGTTTGATATAACGTAAATATATTCATTTTTACCAATATTTCGATACTATTTCATGTAGTATCACGATATGTGATTTGGCCTTCAAATCTCAGAATTTCGCATAATTTTGCATTTTAAGCAAGTTTTCTTGCCTTTTGTTTCGTACGAAAAATCATCGAATTTAGCAATACTTTGACGTTTATCATCCCCTTTTCCTTTATGTGACAAACAAAATATCATCGAATTAGGCAATATTTTGCCGTTTTCCACGTTTTTGTGAATTTTCAGTCTATGGGTATTAATTCATATATATACGATAAAAATGATGCAAACACATAATTGATTAGATAATAACCTTAAATACTTCATTTTCAATCATCTATTTGTTTCTCGTTAAAATACTGAGTAAGATAATGAAAAGGGGAGAAGTTCGGTTTTTATTGCATATATCGACGTTTCAGCCGGATTAGAGCGGTTTTACGTGTACATCTTCCCTCGGTAATATAAACGGAAAATCAGGAACATTTTAGTTAATTCTAATGAAAACACATTGATTTTTATAATTTGTATTGGTAACAACATTGTCATATGTCTTTTCTTGGATCTAAATAATACGAAACCTCGCTCTATGATTTGAAGTTAAAATCCTCAAATATGGTTAAATAGTGACTTTTTTCACGTTTTTCATGTAGTTTGATACTACGTAAATATATTCATTTTTACCAATATTTCGATTCTATTTCATGTAGTATCACGATATGTGATTTGGCCTTCAAATCTCAGAATTTCGCATAATATTGCATTTTAAGCAAGTTTTCTTCCCTTTTGTTTCGTACGAAAAATCATCGAATTTAGCAATATTTTGACGATTATCATCCCCTTTTCCTTTATGTGACTTAAACAGAATATCATCGAAGTAGGCAATATTTTGCCGTTTTCCACGTTTTTGTGAATTTTCAGTCTATGCGTATTAATTCATATATATACGATAAAAATGATGCAAACACATAATTGATTAGATAATAACCTTAAATACTTCATTTTCAATCAACTATTTGTTTCTCGTTAAAATACTGAGTAAGATATTGATAAGGGGAGAAGTTCTGTTTTTATTGCATATATCGACGTTTCAGCCGGATTAGAGCGGTTTTACGTGTACATCTTCCATCAGTAATATAAACGGAAAATCAGGAACATTTTAGTTAATACCAATGAAAACACATTGATTTTTATCATTTGTATTGGTAACAACACTGTCATATGTCTTTCTTGGATCTAAATAATGCGAAACCTCGCTCTATGATTTGAAGTTAAAATCCTCATATATGGTTAGATATTGACTTTTTTCACGTTTTTCATATAGTTTGATATAACGTAAATATATTCATTTTTACCAATATTTCGATACTATTTCATGTAGTATCACGATATGTGATTTGGCCTTCAAATCTCAGAATTTCGCATAATATTGCATTTTAAGCAAGTTTTCTTGCCTTTTGTTTCGTACGAAAAATCATCGAATTTAGCAATATTTTGACGTTTATCATCCCCTTTTCCTTTATGTGACTTAAACAAAATATCATCGAATTAGGCAATATTTTGCCGTTTTCCACGTTTCTGTGAATTTTCAGTCTTTGGGTATTAATTCATATATATACGATAAAAATTATGCAAACACATAATTGATTAGATAATAACCTTAAATACTTCATTTTCAATCAACTATTTGTTTCTCGTTAAAATACTGAGTAAGATATTGAAAAGGGGAGAAGTTCTGTTTTTATTGCATATATCGACGTTTCAGCCGGAATAGAGCGATTTTCGTGTATATCTTCCATCGGTAATATAAACGGAAAATCAGGAACATTTTAGTTAATACCAATGAAAACACATTGATTTTTATCATTTGTATTGTTAACAACACTGTCATATGTCTTTTCTTGGATCTAAATAATACGAAACCTCGCTCTATGATTTGAAGTTAAAATCCTCATATATGGTTAAATATTGACTTTTTTCACGTTTTTCATGTAGTTTGATATAACGTACATATATTCATTTTTACCAATATTTCGATACTATTTCATGTAGTATCACGATATGTGATTTGGCCTTCAAATCTCAGAATTTCGCATAATATTGCATTTTAAGCAAGTTTTCTTGCATTTTGTTTCGTACGAAAAATCATCGAATTTAGCAATATTTTGACGTTTATCATCCCATTTTCCTTTATGTGACTTAAACAAAATATCATCGAATTAGGCAATATTTTGCCGTTTTCTACGTTTTTGTGAATTTTCAGTCTATGGGTATTAATTCATTATATATACGATAAAAATGACGCAAACACATAATTGATTAGATAATAACCTTAAATACTTCATTTTCAATCATCTATTTGTTTCTCGTTAAAATACTGAGTAAGATAATGAAAAGGGGAGAAGTTCTGTTTTTATTGCATATATCGACGTTTCAGCCGGAAAAAAGCGATTTTCGTGTACATCTTCCATCGGTAATATAAACGGAAAATCAGGAACATTTTAGTTAATACTAATGAAAAAACATTGATTTTTATCATTTGTATTGGAAACAACATTGTCATATGTCTTTTCTTGGATCTAAATAATACGAAACCTCGCTCTATGATTTGAAGTTAAAATCCTCAAATATGGTTAAATAGTGACTTTTTTCACGTTTTTCATGTAGTTTGATACTACGTAAATATATTGAGTTTTACCAATATTTCGATTCTATTTCATGTTGTATCACGATATGTGATTTGGCCTTCAAATCTCAGAATTTCGCATAATATTGCATTTTAAGCAAGTTTTCTTGCCTTTTGTTTCGTACGAAAAATCATCGAATTTAGCAATATTTTGACGTTTATCATCCCCTTTTCCTTTATGTGACTTAAACAAAATATCATCGAATTAGGCAATATTTTGCCGTTTTCCACGTTTCTGTGAATTTTCAGTCTTTGGGTATTAATTCATATATATACGATAAAAATTATGCAAACACATAATTGATTAGATAATAACCTTAAATACTTCATTTTCAATCAACTATTTGTTTCTCGTTAAAATACTGAGTAAGATATTGAAAAGGGGAGAAGTTCTGTTTTTATTGCATATATCGACGTTTCAGCCGGAATAGAGCGATTTTCGTGTATATCTTCCATCGGTAATATAAACGGAAAATCAGGAACATTTTAGTTAATACCAATGAAAACACATTGATTTTTATCATTTGTATTGTTAACAACACTGTCATATGTCTTTTCTTGGATCTAAATAATACGAAACCTCGCTCTATGATTTGAAGTTAAAATCCTCATATATGGTTAAATATTGACTTTTTTCACGTTTTTCATGTAGTTTGATATAACGTAAATATATTCATTTTTACCAATATTTCGATACTATTTCATGTAGTATCACAATATGTGATTTGGCCTTCAAATCTCAGAATTTCGCATAATATTGCTTTTTAAGCAAGTTTTCTTGCCTTTTGTTTCGTACGAAAAATCATCGAATTTAGCAATATTTTGACGTTTATCATCCCCTTTTCCTTTATGTGACTTAAACAAAATATCATCGAACTAGGCAATATTTTGCCGTTTTCCACGTTTTTGTGAATTTTCAGCCTATGGGTATTAATTCATATATATACGATAAAAATGATGCAAACACATAATTGATTAGATAATTACCTTAAATACTTCATTTTCAATCATCTATTTGTTTCTCGTTAAAATACTGAGTAAGATAATGAAAAGGGGAGAAGTTCGGTTTTTATTGCATATATCGACGTTTCAGCCGGATTAGAGCGGTTTTACGTGTACATCTTCCCTCGGTAATATAAACGGAAAATCAAGAACATTTTAGTTAATTCTAATGAAAACACATTGATTTTTATAATTTGTATTGGAAACAACATTGTCATATGTCTATTCTTGGATCTAAATAATACGAAACCTCGCTCTATGATTTGAAGTTAAAATCCTCAAATATGGTTAAATATTGACTTTTTTCACGTTTTTCATGTAGTTTGATATTACGTAAATATATTCATTTTTACCAATATTTCGATACTATTTCATGTTGTATCACGATATGTGATTTGGCCTTCAAATCTCAGAATTTCGCATAATATTGCATTTTAAGCAAGTTTTCTTGCCTTTTGTTTCGAACGAAAAATCTTCGAATTTAGCAATATTTTGACGTTTATCATCCCCTTTTCCTTTATGTTACTTGAACAAAATATCATCGAATTAGGCAATATTTTGCCGTTTTCCACGTTTTTGTGAATTTTCAGTCTATGGGTATTAATTCATATACATACGATAAAAATTATGCAAACACATAATTGATTAGATAATAACCTTAAATACTTCATTTTCAATCAACTATTTGTTTCTCGTTAAAATACTGAGTAAGATATTGAAAAGGGGAGAAGTTCTGTTTTTATTGCATATATCGACGTTTCAGCCGGAATAGAGCGATTTTCGTGTACATCTTCCATCGGTAATATAAACGGAAAATCAGGAACATTTTAGTTAATACCAATGAAAACACGTTGATTTTTATCATTTGTATTGGTAACAACACGGTTATATGTCTTTTCTTGGATCTAAATAATACGAAACCTCGCTCTATGATTTGAAGTTAAAATCCTCATATATGGTTAAATATTGACTTTTTTCACGTTTTTCATGTAGTTTGATATAACGTAAATATATTCATTTTTACCAATATTTCGATACTATTTCATGTAGTATCACGATATGTGATTTGGCCTTCAAATCTCAGAATTTCGCATAATATTGCATTTTAAGCAAGTTTTCTTGCCTTTTGTTTCGTACGAAAAATCATCGAATTTAGCAATATTTTGTCGTTTATCATCCCCTTTTCCTTTATGTGACTTAAACAAAATATCATCGAATTAGGCAATATTTTGCCGTTTTCCACGTTTTTGTGAATTTTCAGTCTATGGGAATTAATTCATATATATACGATAAAATTTATGCAAACACATAATTGATTAGATAATAACCTTAAATACTTCATTTTCAATCAACTATTTGTTTCTCGTTAAAATACTGAGTAAGATATTGAAAAGGGGAGAAGTTCTGTTTTTATTGCATATATCGACGTTTCAGCCGGAATACAGCGATTTTCGTGTACATCTTCCATCGGTAAGTACATTTTGACGCTTATCATCCCCTTTTCCTTTATGTGACTTAAACAAAATATCATCGAATTAGGCAATATTTTGCCGTTTCCCACGTTTTTGTGAATTTTCAGTCTATTGGTATTAATTCATATATATACAATAAAAATGATGCGAACACATAATTGATTAGATAATAACCTTAAATACTTCATTTTCAATCAACTATTTGTTTCTCGTTAAAATACTGAGTAAGATATTGAAAAGGGGAGAAGTTCTGTTTTTATTGCATATATCGACGTTTCAGCCGGAATAGAGCGATTTTCGTGTACATCTTTCATCGGTAATATAAACGGAAAATCAGGAACATTTTAGTTAATTCTAATGAAAACACATTGATTTTTATCATTTGTATTGGAAACAATATTGTCATATGTCTTTTCTTGGATCTAAATAATGCGAAACCTCGCTCAATGATTTGAAGTTAAAATCCTCATATATGGTTTAATATTGACTTTTTTCACGTTTTTCATGTAGTTTGATATAACGTAAATATATTTATTTTAACCAATATTTCGATACTATTTCATGTAGTATCACGATATGTGATTTGGCCTTCAAATCTCAGAATTTCGCATAATATTGCATTTTAAGCAAGTTTTCTTGCCTTTTGTTTCGTACGAAAAATCATCGTATTTAGCAATATTTTGACGTTTATCATCCCCTTTTCCTTTATGTGACTTAAACAAAATATCATCGAATTAGGCAATATTTTGCCGTTTTCCACGTTTTTGTGAATTTTCAGTCTATGGGTATTAATTCATATATATACGATAAAAATGATACAAACACATAATTGATTAGATAATAACCTTAAATACTTCATTTTCAATCATCTATTTGTTTCTCGTTAAAATACTGAGTAAGATAATGAAAAGGGGAGAAGTTCGGTTTTTATTGCATATATCGACGTTTCAAGCGGATTAGAGCGGTTTTACGTGTACATCTTCCCTCGGTAATATAAACGGAAAATCAAGAACATTTTAGTTAATTCTAATGAAAACACATTGATTTTTATAATTTGTATTGGAAACAACATTGTCATATGTCTTTTCTTGGATCTAAATAAAACGAAACCTCGCTCTATGATTTGAAGTTAAAATCCTCAAATATGGTTAAATAGTGACTTTTTTCACGTTTTTCATGTAGTTTGATACTACGTAAATATATTCATTTTTACCAATATTTCGATTCTATTTCATGTAGTATCACGATATGTGATTTGGCCTTCAAATCTCAGAATTTCGCATAATATTGCATTTTAAGCAAGTTTTCTTGCATTTTGTTTCGTACGAAAAATCATCGAATTTAGCAATATTTTGACGTTTATCATCCCATTTTCCTTTATGTGACTTAAACAAAATATCATCGAATTAGGCAATATTTTGCCGTTTTCAACGTTTTTGTGAATTTTCAGTCTATGGGTATTAATTCATTATATATACGATAAAAATGACGCAAACACATAATTGATTAGATAATAACCTTAAATACTTCATTTTCAATCATCTATTTGTTTCTCGTTAAAATACTGAGTAAGATAATGAAAAGGGGAGAAGTTCTGTTTTTATTGCATATATCGACGTTTCAGCCGGAAAAAAGCGATTTTCGTGTACATCTTCCATCGGTAATATAAACGGAAAATCAGGAACATTTTAGTTAATACTAATGAAAACACATTGATTTTTATCATTTGTATTGGAAACAACATTGTCATATGTCTTTTCTTGGATCTAAATAATACGAAACCTCGCTCTATGATTTGAAGTTAAAATCCTCAAATATGGTTAAATAGTGACTTTTTTCACGTTTTTCATGTAGTTTGATACTACGTAAATATATTGAGTTTTACCAATATTTCGATTCTATTTCATGTTGTATCACGATATGTGATTTGGCCTTCAAATCTCAGAATTTCGCATAATATTGCATTTTAAGCAAGTTTTCTTGCATTTTGTTTCGTACGAAAAATCATCGAATTTAGCAATATTTTGACGTTTATCATCCCCTTTTCCTTTATGTGACTTAAACAAAATATCATCGAATTAGGCAATATTTTGCCGTTTTCCACGTTTTTGTGAATTTTCAGTCTATTGGTATTAATTCATATATATACGATAAAAATGATGCAAACACATAATTGATTAGATAATAACCTTAAATACTTCATTTTCAATCAACTATTTGTTTCTCGTTAAAATACTGAGTAAGATATTGAAAAGGGGAGAAGTTCTGTTTTTATTGCATATATCGACGTTTCAGCCGGATTAGAGCGGTTTTACGTGTACATCTTCCATCGGTAATATAAACGGAAAATCAGGAACATTTTAGTTAATACCAATGAAAACACATTGATTTTTATCATTTGTATTGGTAACAACACTGTCATATGTCTTTCTTGGATCTAAATAATGCGAAACCTCGCTCTATGATTTGAAGTTAAAATCCTCATATATGGTTAGATATTGACTTTTTTCACGTTTTTCATATAGTTTGATATAACGTAATTCATTTTTACCAATATTTCGATACTATTTCACGTAGTATCATGATATGTGATTTGGCCTTCAAATCTCAGAATTTCGCATAATATTGCATTTTAAGCAAGTTTTCTTGCCTTTTGTTTCGTACGAAAAATCATCGAATTTAGCAATATTTTGACGTTTATCATCCCCTTTTCCTTTATGTGACAAACAAAATATCATCGAATTAGGCAATATTTTGCCGTTTTCACGTTTTTGTGAATTTTCAGTCTATGGGTATTAATTCATATATATACGATAAAAATGATGCAAACACATAATTGATTAGATAATAACCTTAAATACTTCATTTTCAATCATCTATTTGTTTCTCGTTAAAATACTGAGTAAGATAATGAAAAGGGGAGAAGTTTGGTTTTTATTGCATATATCGACGTTTCAGCCGGATTAGAGCGGTTTTACGTGTACATCATCCCTCGGTAATATAAACGGAAAATCAGGAACATTTTAGTTAATTCTAATGAAAACACATTGATTTTTATAATTTGTACTGGAAACAACATTGTCATATGTCTTTTCTTGGATCTAAATAATACGAAACCTCGCTCTATGATTTGTAGTTAAAATCCTCAAATATGGTTAAATAGTGACTTTTTTCACGTTTTTCATGTAGTTTGATACTACGTAAATATATTCATTTTTACCAATATTTCGATTCTATTTCATGTAGTATCACGATATGTGATTTGGCCTCCAAATCTCAGAATTTCGCATAATATTGCATTTTAAGCAAGTTTTCTTGCCTTTTGTTTCGTACGAAAAATCATCGAATTTAGCAATATTTTGACGTTTATCATCCCCTTTTCCTTTATGTGACTTAAACAGAATATCATCGAAGTAGGCAATATTTTGCCGTTTTCCACGTTTTTGTGAATTTTCAGTCTATGCGTATTAATTCATATATATACGATAAAAATGATGCAAACACATAATTGATTAGATAATAACCTTAAATACTTCATTTTCAATCAACTATTTGTTTCTCGTTAAAATACTGAGTAAGATATTGATAAGGGGAGAAGTTCTGTTTTTATTGCATATATCGACGTTTCAGCCGGATTAGAGCGGTTTTACGTGTACATCTTCCATCGGTAATATAAACGGAAAATCAGGAACATTTTAGTTAATACCAATGAAAACACATTGATTTTTATCATTTGTATTGGTAACAACACTGTCATATGTCTTTTCTTGGATCTAAATAATACGAAACCTCGCACTATGATTGCAAGTTAAAATCCTCATATATGGTTATATATTGACTTTTTTCACGTTTTTCATGTAGTTTGATATAACGTAAATATATTCATTTTTACCAATATTACGATACTATTTCATGTAGTATCACGATATGTGATTTGGCCTTCAAATCTCAGAATTTCGCATAATATTGCATTTTAAGCAAGTTTTCTTGCCTTTTGTTTCGTACGAAAAATCATCGAATTTAGCAATATTTTGTCGTTTATCATCCCCTTTTCCTTTATGTGACTTAAACAAAATATCATCGAATTAGGCAATATTTTGCCGTTTTCCACGTTTTTGTGAATTTTCAGTCTATGGGAATTAATTCATATATATACGATAAAAATTATGCAAACACATAATTGATTAGATAATAACCTTAAATACTTCATTTTCAATCAACTATTTGTTTCTCGTTAAAATACTGAGTAAGATATTGAAAAGAGGAGAAGTTCTGTTTTTATTGCATATATCGACGTTTCAGCCGGAATACAGCGATTTTCGTGTACATCTTCCATCGGTAAGTACATTTTGACGCTTGTCATCCCCTTTTCCTTTATGTGACTTAAACAAAATATCATCGAATTAGGCAATATTTTGCCGTTTCCCACGTTTTTGTGAATTTTCAGTCTATTGGTATTAATTCATATATATACAATAAAAATGATGCAAACACATAATTGATTAGATAATAACCTTAAATACTTCATTTTCAATCAACTATTTGTTTCTCGTTAAAATACTGAGTAAGATATTGAAAAGGGGAGAAGTTCTGTTTTTATTGCATATATCGACGTTTCAGCCGGAATAGAGCGATTTTCGTGTACATCTTTCATCGGTAATATAAACGGAAAATCAGGAACATTTTAGTTAATTCTAATGAAAACACATTGATTTTTATCATTTGTATTGGAAACAACATTGTCATGTCTTTTCTTGGATCTAAATAATGCTAAACCTCGCTCAATGATTTGAAGTTAAAATCCTCATATATGGTTTAATATTAACTTTTTTCACGTTTTTCATGTAGTTTGATATAACGTAAATATATTTATTTTAACCAATATTTCGATACTATTTCATGTAGTATCACGATATGTGATTTGGCCTTCAAATCTCAGAATTTCGCATAATATTGCATTTTAAGCAAGTTTTCTTGCCTTTTGTTTCGTACGAAAAATCATCGTATTTTGCAATATTTTGACGTTTATCATCCCCTTTTCCTTTATGTGACTTAAACAAAATATCATCGAATTAGGCAATATTTTGCCGTTTTCCACGTTTTTGTGAATTTTCAGTCTATGGGTATTAATTCATATATATACGATAAAAATGATGCAAACACATAATTGATTAGATAATAACCTTAAATACTTCATTTTCAATCATCTATTTGTTTCTCGTTAAAATACTGAGTAAGATAATGAAAAGGGGAGAAGTTCGGTTTTTATTGCATATATCGACGTTTCAAGCGGATTAGAGCGGTTTTACGTGTACATCTTCCCTCGGTAATATAAACGGAAAATCAAGAACATTTTAGTTAATTCTAATGAAAACACATTGATTTTTATAATTTGCATTGGAAACAACATTGTCATATGTCTTTTCTTGGATCTAAATAAAACGAAACCTCGCTCTATGATTTGAAGTTAAAATCCTCAAATATGGTTAAATAGTGACTTTTTTCACGTTTTTCATGTAGTTTGATACTACGTAAATATATTCATTTTTACCAATATTTCGATTCTATTTCATGTAGTATCACGATATGTGATTTGGCCTTCAAATCTCAGAATTTCGCATAATATTGCATTTTAAGCAAGTTTTCTTGCATTTTGTTTCGTACGAAAAATCATCGAATTTAGCAATATTTTGACGTTTATCATCCCATTTTCCTTTATGTGACTTAAACAAAATATCATCGAATTAGGCAATATTTTGCCGTTTTCTACGTTTTTGTGAATTTTCAGTCTATGGGTATTAATTCATTATATATACGATAAAAATGACGCAAACACATAATTGATTAGATAATAACCTTAAATACTTCATTTTCAATCATCTATTTGTTTCTCGTTAAAATACTGAGTAAGATAATGAAAAGGGGAGAAGTTCTGTTTTTATTGCATATATCGACGTTTCAGCCGGAAAAAAGCGATTTTCGTGTACATCTTCCATCGGTAATATAAACGGAAAATCAGGAACATTTTAGTTAATACTAATGAAAAAACATTGATTTTTATCATTTGTATTGGAAACAACATTGTCATATGTGTTTTCTTGGATCTAAATAAGTACGTTTAAAGTACTGAGTAAGATATTGAAAAGGGAAGAAGTTCGGTTTTTATTGCATATATCGACGTTTCAGCCGGATTAGAGCGGTTTTACGTGTACATCTTCCCTCGGTAATATAAACGGAAAATCAGGAACATTTTAGTTAATTCTAATGAAAACCCATTGATTTTTATAATTTGTATTGGAAACAACATTGTCATATGTCTATTCTTGGATCTAAATAATACGAAACCTCGCTCTATGATTTGAAGTTAAAATCCTCAAATATGGTTAAATATTGACTTTTTTCACGTTTTTCATGTAGTTTGATATTACGTAAATATATTCATTTTTACCAATATTTCGATACTATTTCATGTAGTATCACGATATGTGATTTGGCCTTCAAATCTCAGAATTTCGCATAATATTGCATTTTAAGCAAGTTTTCTTGCCTTTTGTTTCGTACGAAAAATCATCGAATTTAGCAATATTTTGACGTTTATCATCCCCTTTTCCTTTATGTGACTTAAATAAAATATCATCGAATTAGGCAATATTTTGCCGTTTTCCACGTTTTTGTGAATTTTCAGTCTATGGGTATTAATTCATATATATACGATAAAAATTATGCAAACACATAATTGATTAGATAATAACCTTAAATACTTCATTTGCAATCAACTATTTGTTTCTCGTTAAAATACTGAGTAAGATATTGAAAAGGGGAGAAGTTCTGTTTTTATTGCATATATCGACGTTTCAGCCGGAATAGAGCGATTTTCGTGTACATCTTCCATCGGTAATATAAACAGAAAATCAGGAACATTTTAGTTAATACTAATGAAAACACATTGATTTTTATAATTTGTATTGGAAACAACATTGTCATATGTCTTTTCTTGGATCTAAATAATACGAAACCTCTCTCTATGATTTGAAGTTAAAATCCTCAAATATGGTTAAATATTGACTTTTTTCACGTTTTTCATGTAGTTTGATATAACGTAAATTTATTCATTTTTACCAATATTTCGATACTATTTCATGTAGTATCACGATATGTGATTTGGCCTTCAAATCTCAGAATTTCGCATAATATTGCATTTTAAGCAAGTTTTCTTGCCTTTTGTTTCGTACGAAAAATCATCGAATTTAGCAATATTTTGACGTTTATCATCCCCTTTTCCTTTATGTGACTTAAACAAAATATCATCGAATTAGGCAATATTTTGCCGTTTTCTACGTTTTTGTGAATTTTCAGTCTATGGGTATTAATTCATTATATATACGATAAAAATGACGCAAACACATAATTGATTAGATAATAACCTTAAATACTTCATTTTCAATCAACTATTTGTTTCTCGTTAAAATACTGAGTAAGATAATGAAAAGGGGAGAAGTTCTGTTTTTATTGCATATATCGACGTTTCAGCCGGAAAAAAGCGATTTTCGTGTACATCTTCCATCGGTAATATAAACGGAAAATCAGGAAAATTTTAGTTAATACTAATGAAAAAACATGGATTTTTATCATTTGTATTGGAAACAACATTGTCATATGTCTTTTCTTGGATCTAAATAATACGAAACCTCGCTCTATGATTTGAAGTTAAAATCCTCAAATATGGTTAAATAGTGACTTTTTTCACGTTTTTCATGTAGTTTGATACTACGTAAATATATTGAGTTTTACCAATATTTCGATTCTATTTCATGTTGTATCATGATATGTGATTTGGCCTTCAAATCTCAGAATTTCGCATAATATTGCATTTTAAGCAAGTTTTCTTGCATTTTGTTTCGTACGAAAAATCATCGAATTTAGCAATATTTTGACGTTTATCATCCCCTTTTCCTTTATGTGACTTAAACAAAATATCATCGAATTAGGCAATATTTTGCCGTTTTCCACGTTTTTGTGAATTTTCAGTCTATGGGTATTAATTCATATATATACGATAAAAATTATGCAAACACATAATTGATTAGATAATAACCTTAAATACTTCATTTGCAATCAACTATTTGTTTCTCGTTAAAATACTGAGTAAGATATTGAAAAGGGGAGAAGTTCTGTTTTTATTGCATATATCGACGTTTCAGCCGGAATAGAGCGATTTTCGTGTACATCTTCCATCGGTAATATAAACAGAAAATCAGGAACATTTTAGTTAATACTAATGAAAACACATTGATTTTTATAATTTGTATTGGAAACAACATTGTCATATGTCTTTTCTTGGATCTAAATAATACGAAACCTCTCTCCTTTATGTAATCAAGTTTTCTTGCCTTTTGTTTCGTACGAAAAATCATCGAATTTAGCAATATTTTGACGTTTATCATCCTTTTTTCCTTTATTTGATTTAAACAAAATATCATCGAATTAGGCAATATTTTGCTTTTTTTCCACGTTTTTGTGAATTTTCACTCTATGGGTATTATTTCATATATATACAATAAAAATTATGCAAACACATAATTGATTAGATAATAACCTTAAATACTTCATTTTCAATCAACTATTTGTTTCTCGTTAAAATACTGAGTAAGATAATGAAAAGGGGAGAAGTTCTGTTTTTATTGCATATATCGACGTTTCAGCCGGAATAGAGCGATTTTCGTGTACATCTTCCATCGGTAATATAAACGGAAAATCAGGAACATTTTCGTTAATTCTAATGAAAACACATTGATTTTTATCATTTGTATTGGAAACAACATTGTCATATGTCTTTTTTTGGATCTAAATAATGCGAAACCTCGCTCTATGATTTGAAGTTAAAATCCTCATATATGGTTAAATATTGACTTTTTTCACGTTTTTCATGTAGTTTGATATAACGTAAATATATTCATTTTTACTAATATTTCGATACTATTTCATGTAGTATCACGATATGTGATTTGGCCTTCAAATCTCAGAATTTCGCATAATATTGCATTTTAAACAAGTTTTCTTGCCTTTTGTTTCGTACGAAAAATCATCGAATTTAGCAATATTTTGACGTTTATCATCCCATTTTCCTTTATGTGACTTAAACAAAATATCATCGAATTAGGCAATATTTTGCCGTTTTCCACGTTTTTGTGAATTTTCAGTCTATGGGTATTAATTCATATATATACGATAAAAATTATGCAAACACATAATTGATTAGATAATAACCTTAAATACTTCATTTTCAATCATCTATTTGGTTCTCGTTAAAATACTGAGTAAGATAATGAAAAGGGGAGAAGTTCGGTTTTTATTGCATATATCGACGTTTCAGCCGGATTTGAGCGGTTTTACGTGTACATCTTCCCTCGGTAATATAAACGGAAAATCAGGAACATTTTAGTTAATTCTAATGAAAAAACATTGATTTTTATAATTTGTATTGGAAACAACATTGTCATCTGTCTTTTCTTGGATCTAAATAAAACGAAACCTCGCTCAATGATTTGAAGTTAAAATCCTCAAATATGGTTAAATAGTGACTTTTTTCACGTTTTTCATGTAGTTTGATACTACGTAAATATATTCATTTTTACCAATATTTCGATTCTATTTCATGTAGTATCACGATATGTGATTTGGCCTTCAAATCTCAGAATTTCGCATAATATTGCATTTTAAGCAAGTTTTCTTGCATTTTGTTTCGTACGAAAAATCATCGAATTTAGCAATATTTTGACGTTTATCATCCCCTTTTCCTTTATGTGACTTAAACAAAATATCATCGAATTAGGCAATATTTTGCCGTTTTCCACGTTTTTGTGAATTTTCAGTCTATGGGTATTAATTCATATATATACGATAAAAATTATGCAAACACATAATTGATTAGATAATAACCTTAAATACTTCATTTTCAATCATCTATTTGTTTCTCGTTAAAATACTGAGTAAGATAATGAAAAGGGGAGAAGTTCTGTTTTTATTGCATATATCGACGTTTCAGCCGGAAAAAAGCGATTTTCGTGTACATCTTCCATCGGTAATATAAACGGAAAATCAGGAATATTTTAGTTAATACTAATGAAAAAACATTGATTTTTATCATTTGTATTGGAAACAACATTGTCATATGTCTTTTCTTGGATCTAAATAATACGAAACCTCGCTCTATGATTTGAAGTTAAAATCCTCAAATATGGTTAAATAGTGACTTTTTTCACGTTTTTCATGTAGTTTGATACTACGTAAATATATTGAGTTTTACCAATATTTCGATTCTATTTCATGTTGTATCACGATATGTGATTTGGCCTTCAAATCTCAGAATTTCGCATAATATTGCATTTTAAGCAAGTTTTCTTGCATTTTGTTTCGTACGAAAAATCATCGAATTTAGCAATATTTTGACGTTTATAATCCCCTTTTCCTTTATGTGACTTAAACAAAATATCATCGAATTAGGCAATATTTTACCGTTTTCCACGTTTTTGTGAATTTTCAGTCTATGGGTATTAATTCATATATATACGATAAAAATTATGCAAACACATAATTGATTAGATAATAACCTTAAATACTTCATTTGCAATCAACTATTTGTTTCTCGTTAAAATACTGAGTAAGATATTGAAAAGGGGAGAAGTTCTGTTTTTATTGCATATATCGACGTTTCAGCCGGAATAGAGCGATTTTCGTGTACATCTTCCATCGGTAATATAAACAGAAAATCAGGAACATTTTAGTTAATACTAATGAAAACACATTGATTTTTATAATTTGTATTGGAAACAACATTGTCATATGTCTTTTCTTGGATCTAAATAATACGAAACCTCTCTCTATGATTTGAAGTTAAAATCCTCAAATATGGTTAAATAGTGACTTTTTTCACGTTTTTCCTGTAGTTTGATGCTACGTAAATATATTGATTTTTACCAATATTTCGATTCTATTTCATGTAGTATCACGATATGTGATTTGGCCTTCAAATCTCAGAATTTCGCATAATATTGCATTTTAAGCAAGTTTTCTTGCATTTTGTTTCGTACGAAAAATCATCGAATTTAGCAATATTTTGACGTTTATCATCCCCCTTTTCCTTTATGTAACTTAAACAAAATATCATCGAATTAGGCAATATTTTGCCGTTTTCCACGTTTTTGTGAATTTTCAGTCTATAGGTATTAATTCATATATATACAATAAAAATGATGCAAACACATAATTGATTAGATAATAACCTTAAATACTTCATTTTCAATTATCTATTTGTTTCTCGTTAAAGTACTGAGTAAGATATTGAAAAGGGAAGAAGTTCGGTTTTTATTGCATATATCGACGTTTCAGCCGGATTAGAGCGGTTTTACGTGTACATCTTCCCTCGGTAATATAAACGGAAAATCAGGAACATTTTAGTTAATTCTAATGAAAACCCATTGATTTTTATCATTTGTATTGGAAACAACATTGTCATATGTCTATTCTTGGATCTAAATAATACGAAACCTCGCTCTATGATTTGAAGTTAAAATCCTCAAATATGGTTAAATATTGACTTTTTTCACGTTTTTCATGTAGTTTGATATTACGTAAATATATTCATTTTTACCAATATTTCGATACTATTTCATGTAGTATCACGATATGTGATTTGGCCTTCAAATCTCAGAATTTCGCATAATATTGCATTTTAAGCAAGTTTTCTTGCCTTTTGTTTCGTACGAAAAATCATCGAATTTAGCAATATTTTGACGTTTATCATCCCCTTTTCCTTTATGTGACTTAAACAAAATATCATCGAATTAGGCAATATTTTGCCGTTTTCCACGTTTTTGTGAATTTTCAGTCTATGGGTAATAATTCATATATATACGATAAAAATTATGCAAACACATAATTGATTAGATAATAACCTTAAATACTTCATTTGCAATCAACTATTTGTTTCTCGTTAAAATACTGAGTAAGATATTGAAAAGGGGAGAAGTTCTGTTTTTATTGCAAATATCGACGTTTCAGCCGGAATACAGCGATTATCTCAGAATTTCGCATAATATTGCATTTTAATCAAGTTTTCTTGCCTTTTGTTTCGTACGAAAAATCATCGAATTTAGCAATATTTTGACGTTTATCATCCTTTTTTCCTTTATTTGATTTAAACAAAATATCATCGAATTAGGCAATATTTTGCTTTTTTTCCACGTTTTTGTGAATTTTCACTCTATGGGTATTATTTCATATATATACAATAAAAATTATGCAAACACATAATTGATTAGATAATAACCTTAAATACTTCATTTTCAATCAACTATTTGTTTCTCGTTAAAATACTGAGTAAGATAATGAAAAGGGGAGAAGTTCTGTTTTTATTGCATATATCGACGTTTCAGCCGGAATAGAGCGATTTTCGTGTACATCTTCCATCGGTAATATAAACGGAAAATCAGGAACATTTTTGTTAATTCTAATGAAAACACATTGATTTTTATCATTTGTATTGGAAACAACATTGTCATATGTCTTTTTTTGGATCTAAATAATGCGAAACCTCGCTCTATGATTTGAAGTTAAAATCCTCATATATGGTTAAATATTGACTTTTTTCACGTTTTTCATGTAGTTTGATATAACGTAAATATATTCATTTTTACCAATATTTCGATACTATTTCATGTAGTATCACGATATGTGATTTGGCCTTCAAATCTCAGAATTTCGCATAATATTGCATTTTAAACAAGTTTTCTTGCCTTTTGTTTCGTACGAAAAATCATCGAATTTAGCAATATTTTGACGTTTATAATCCCCTTTTCCTTTATGTGACTTAAACAAAATATCATCGAATTAGGCAATATTTTGCCGTTTTCCACGTTTTTGTGAATTTTCAGTCTACGGGTATTAATTCATATATATATGATAAAAATAATGCAAACACATAATTGATTAGATAATAACCTTAAATACTTCATTTTCAATCATCTATTTGTTTCTCGTTAAAATACTGAGTAAGATAATGAAAAGGGGAGAAGTTCTGTTTTTATTGCATATATCGACGTTTCAGCCGGAAAAAAGCGATTTTCGTGTACATCTTCCATCGGTAATATAAACAGAAAATCAGGAACATTTTAGTTAATACTAATGAAAACACATTGATTTTTATAATTTGTATTGGAAACAACATTGTCATATGTCTTTTCTTGGATCTAAATAATACGAAACCTCTCTCTATGATTTGAAGTTAAAATCCTCAAATATGGTTAAATAGTGACTTTTTCACGTTTTTCCTGTAGTTTGATGCTACGTAAATATATTGATTTTTACCAATATTTCGATTCTATTTCATGTAGTATCACGACATGTGATTTGGCCTTCAAATCTCAGAATTTCGCATAATATTGCATTTTAAGCAAGTTTTCTTGCATTTTGTTTCGTACGAAAAATCATCGAATTTAGCAATATTTTGACGTTTATCATCCCTTTTCCTTTATGTAACTTAAACAAAATATCATCGAATTAGGCAATATTTTGCCGTTTTCCACGTTTTTGTGAATTTTCAGTCTATGGGTATTAATTCATATATATACAATAAAAATGATGCAAACACATAATTGATTAGATAATAACCTTAAATACTTCATTTTCAATTATCTATTTGTTTCTCGTTAAAGTACTGAGTAAGATATTGAAAAGGGAAGAAGTTCGGTTTTTATTGCATATATCGACGTTTCAGCCGGATTAGAGCAGTTTTACGTGTACATCTTCCCTCGGTAATATAAACGGAAAATCAGGAACATTTTAGTTAATTCTAATGAAAACCCATTGATTTTTATCATTTGTATTGGAAACAACATTGTCATATGTCTATTCTTGGATCTAAATAATACGAAACCTCGCTCTATGATTTGAAGTTAAAATCCTCAAATATGGTTAAATATTGACTTTTTTCACGTTTTTCATGTAGTTTGATATTACGTAAATATATTCATTTTTACCAATATTTCGATACTATTTCATGTAGTATCACGATATGTGATTTGGCCTTCAAATCTCAGAATTTCGCATAATATTGCATTTTAAGCAAGTTTTCTTGCCTTTTGTTTCGTACGAAAAATCATCGAATTTAGCAATATTTTGACGTTTATCATCCCCTTTTCCTTTATGTGACTTAAACAAAATATCATCGAATTAGGCAATATTTTGCCGTTTTCCACGTTTTTGTGAATTTTCAGTCTATGGGTATTAATTCATATATATACGATAAAAATTATGCAAACACATAATTGATTAGATAATAACCTTAAATACTTCATTTGCAATCAACTATTTGTTTCTCGTTAAAATACTGAGTAAGATATTGAAAAGGGGAGAAGTTCTGTTTTTATTGCATATATCGACGTTTCAGCCGGAATACAGCGATTATCTCAGAATTTCGCATAATATTGCATTTTAATCAAGTTTTCTTGCCTTTTGTTTCGTACGAAAAATCATCGAATTTAGCAATATTTTGACGTTTATCATCCTTTTTTCCTTTATTTGATTTAAACAAAATATCATCGAATTAGGCAATATTTTGCGTTTTTTCCACGTTTTTGTGAATTTTCACTCTATGGGTATTATTTCATATATATACAATAAAAATTATGCAAACACATAATTGATTAGATAATAACCTTAAATACTTCATTTTCAATCAACTATTTTTTTCTCGTTGAAATACTGAGTAAGATATTAAAAAGGGGAGAAGTTCTGTTTTTATTGCATATATCGACGTTTCAGCCGGAATAGAGCGATTTTCGTGTACATCTTCCATCGGTAATATAAACAGAAAGTCAGGAACATTTTAGTTAATACTAATGAAAACACATTGATTTTTATCATTTGTATTGGTAACAACATTGTCATATGTCTTTTCTTGGATCTAAATAATACGAAACCTCGCTCTATGATTTGAAGTTAAAATCCTCATATATGGTTAAATATTGACTTTTTTCACGTTTTTCATGTAGTTTTATATAACGTATATATATTCATTTTTACCAATATTTCGATACTATTTCATGTAGTATCACGATATGTGATTTGGCCTTCAAATCTCAGAATTTCGCATAATATTGCATTTTAAGCAAATTTTCTTGCCTTTTGTTTCGTACGAAAAATCATCGAATTTAGCATTATTTTGACTTTTATCATCCCCTTTTCCTTTATGTGACTTAAACAAAATATCATCGAATTAGGCAATATTTTGCCGTTTTCCTCGTTTTTGTGAATTTTCAGTCTACGGGTATTAATTCATATATATACGATAAAAATAATGCAAACACATAATTGATTAGATAATAACCTTAAATACTTCATTTTCAATCATCTATTTGGTTCTCGTTAAAATACTGAGTAAGATAATGAAAAGGGGAGAAGTTCGGTTTTTATTGCATATATCGACGTTTCAGCCGGATTTGAGCGGTTTTACGTGTACATCTTCCCTCGGTAATATAAACGGAAAATCAGGAACATTTTAGTTAATTCTAATGAAAAAACATTGATTTTTATAATTTGTATTGGAAACAACATTGTCATATGTCTTTTCTTGGATCTAAATAAAACGAAACCTCGCTCTATGATTTGAAGTTAAAATCCTCAAATATGGTTAAATAGTGACTTTTTTCACGTTTTTCATGTAGTTTGATACTACGTAAATATATTGATTTTTACCAATATTTCGATTCTATTTCATGTAGTATCACGATATGTGATTTGGCCTTCAAATCTCAGAATTTCGCATAATATTGCATTTTAAGCAAGTTTTCTTGCATTTTGTTTCGTACGAAAAATCATCGAATTTAGCAATATTTTGACGTTTATCATCCCCTTTTCCTTTATGTGACTTAAACAAAATATCATCGAATTAGGCAATATTTTGCCGTTTTCCACGTTTTTGTGAATTTTCAGTCTATGGGTATTAATTCATATATATACGATAAAAATTATGCAAACACATAATTGATTAGATAATAACCTTAAATACTTCATTTGCAATCAACTATTTGTTTCTCGTTAAAATACTGAGTAAGATATTGAAAAGGGGAGAAGTTCTGTTTTTATTGCATATATCGACGTTTCAGCCGGAATACAGCGATTATCTCAGAATTTCGCATAATATTGCATTTTAATCAAGTTTTCTTGCCTTTTGTTTCGTACGAAAAATCATCGAATTTAGCAATATTTTGACGTTTATCATCCTTTTTTCCTTTATTTGATTTAAACAAAATATCATCGAATTAGGCAATATTTTGCTTTTTTTCCACGTTTTTGTGAATTTTCACTCTATGGGTATTATTTCATATATATACAATAAAAATTATGCAAACACATAATTGATTAGATAATAACCTTAAATACTTCATTTTCAATCAACTATTTGTTTCTCGTTAAAATACTGAGTAAGATAATGAAAAGGGGAGAAGTTCTGTTTTTATTGCATATATCGACGTTTCAGCCGGAATAGAGCGATTTTCGTGTACATCTTCCATCGGTAATATAAACGGAAAATCAGGAACATTTTCGTTAATTCTAATGAAAACACATTGATTTTTATCATTTGTATTCGAAACAACATTGTCATATGTCTTTTTTTGGATCTAAATAATGCGAAACCTCGCTCTATGATTTGAAGTTAAAATCCTCATATATGGTTAAATATTGACTTTTTTCACGTTTTTCATGTAGTTTGATATAACGTAAATATATTCATTTTTACCAATATTTCGATACTATTTCATGTAGTATCACGATATGTGATTTGGCCTTCAAATCTCAGAATTTCGCATAATATTGCATTTTAAACAAGTTTTCTTGCCTTTTGTTTCGTACGAAAAATCATCGAATTTAGCAATATTTTGACGTTTATAATCCCCTTTTCCTTTATGTGACTTAAACAAAATATCATCGAATTAGGCAATATTTTGCCGTTTTCCACGTTTTTGTGAATTTTCAGTCTACGGGTATTAATTCATATATATACGATAAAAATAATGCAAACACATAATTGATTAGATAATAACCTTAAATACTTCATTTTCAATCATCTATTTGTTTCTCGTTAAAATACTGAGTAAGATAATGAAAAGGGGAGAAGTTCTGTTTTTATTGCATATATCGACGTTTCAGCCGGAAAAAAGCGATTTTCGTGTACATCTTCCATCGGTAATATAAACAGAAAATCAGGAACATTTTAGTTAATACTAATGAAAACACATTGATTTTTATAATTTGTATTGGAAACAACATTGTCATATGTCTTTTCTTGGATCTAAATAATACGAAACCTCTCTCTATGATTTGAAGTTAAAATCCTCAAATATGGTTAAATAGTGACTTTTTCACGTTTTTCCTGTAGTTTGATGCTACGTAAATATATTGATTTTTACCAATATTTCGATTCTATTTCATGTAGTATCACGACATGTGATTTGGCCTTCAAATCTCAGAATTTCGCATAATATTGCATTTTAAGCAAGTTTTCTTGCATTTTGTTTCGTACGAAAAATCATCGAATTTAGCAATATTTTGACGTTTATCATCCCTTTTCCTTTATGTAACTTAAACAAAATATCATCGAATTAGGCAATATTTTGCCGTTTTCCACGTTTTTGTGAATTTTCAGTCTATGGGTATTAATTCATATATATACGATAAAAATTATGCAAACACATAATTGATTAGATAATAACCTTAAATACTTCATTTGCAATCAACTATTTGTTTCTCGTTAAAATACTGAGTAAGATATTGAAAAGGGGAGAAGTTCTGTTTTTATTGCATATATCGACGTTTCAGCCGGAATACAGCGATTATCTCAGAATTTCGCATAATATTGCATTTTAATCAAGTTTTCTTGCCTTTTGTTTCGTACGAAAAATCATCGAATTTAGCAATATTTTGACGTTTATCATCCTTTTTTCCTTTATTTGATTTAAACAAAATATCATCGAATTAGGCAATATTTTGCGTTTTTTCCACGTTTTTGTGAATTTTCACTCTATGGGTATTATTTCATATATATACAATAAAAATTATGCAAACACATAATTGATTAGATAATAACCTTAAATACTTCATTTTCAATCAACTATTTTTTTCTCGTTGAAATACTGAGTAAGATATTAAAAAGGGGAGAAGTTCTGTTTTTATTGCATATATCGACGTTTCAGCCGGAATAGAGCGATTTTCGTGTACATCTTCCATCGGTAATATAAACAGAAAGTCAGGAACATTTTAGTTAATACTAATGAAAACACATTGATTTTTATCATTTGTATTGGTAACAACATTGTCATATGTCTTTTCTTGGATCTAAATAATACGAAACCTCGCTCTATGATTTGAAGTTAAAATCCTCATATATGGTTAAATATTGACTTTTTTCACGTTTTTCATGTAGTTTTATATAACGTATATATATTCATTTTTACCAATATTTCGATACTATTTCATGTAGTATCACGATATGTGATTTGGCCTTCAAATCTCAGAATTTCGCATAATATTGCATTTTAAGCAAATTTTCTTGCCTTTTGTTTCGTACGAAAAATCATCGAATTTAGCAATATTTTGACTTTTATCATCCCCTTTTCCTTTATGTGACTTAAACAAAATATCATCGAATTAGGCAATATTTTGCCGTTTTCCACGTTTTTGTGAATTTTCAGTCTACGGGTATTAATTCATATATATACGATAAAAATAATGCAAACACATAATTGATTAGATAATAACCTTAAATACTTCATTTTCAATTATCTATTTGGTTCTCGTTAAAATACTGAGTAAGATAATGAAAAGGGGAGAAGTTCGGTTTTTATTGCATATATCGACGTTTCAGCCGGATTTGAGCGGTTTTACGTGTACATCTTCCCTCGGTAATATAAACGGAAAATCAGGAACATTTTAGTTAATTCTAATGAAAAAACATTGATTTTTATAATTTGTATTGGAAACAACATTGTCATATGTCTTTTCTTGGATCTAAATAAAACGAAACCTCGCTCTATGATTTGAAGTTAAAATCCTCAAATATGGTTAAATAGTGACTTTTTTCACGTTTTTCATGTAGTTTGATACTACGTAAATATATTGATTTTTACCAATATTTCGATTCTATTACATTTAGTATCACGATATGTGATTTGGCCTTCAAATCTCAGAATTTCGCATAATATTGCATTTTAAGCAAGTTTTCTTGCATTTTGTTTCGTACGAAAAATCATCGAATTTAGCAATATTTTGACGTTTATCATCCCCTTTTCCTTTATGTGACTTAAACAAAATATCATCGAATTAGGCAATATTTTGCCGTTTTCCACGTTTTTGTGAATTTTCAGTCTATGGGTATTAATTCATATATATACGATAAAAATTATGCAAACACATAATTGATTAGATAATAACCTTAAATACTTCATTTGCAATCAACTATTTGTTTCTCGTTAAAATACTGAGTAAGATATTGAAAAGGGGAGAAGTTCTGTTTTTATTGCATATATCGACGTTTCAGCCGGAATACAGCGATTATCTCAGAATTTCGCATAATATTGCATTTTAATCAAGTTTTCTTGCCTTTTGTTTCGTACGAAAAATCATCGAATTTAGCAATATTTTGACGTTTATCATCCTTTTTTCCTTTATTTGATTTAAACAAAATATCATCGAATTAGGCAATATTTTGCTTTTTTTCCACGTTTTTGTGAATTTTCACTCTATGGGTATTATTTCATATATATACAATAAAAATTATGCAAACACATAATTGATTAGATAATAACCTTAAATACTTCATTTTCAATCAACTATTTGTTTCTCGTTAAAATACTGAGTAAGATAATGAAAAGGGGAGAAGTTCTGTTTTTATTGCATATATCGACGTTTCAGCCGGAATAGAGCGATTTTCGTGTACATCTTCCATCGGTAATATAAACGGAAAATCAGGAACATTTTCGTTAATTCTAATGAAAACACATTGATTTTTATCATTTGTATTGGAAACAACATTGTCATATGTCTTTTTTTGGATCTAAATAATGCGAAACCTCGCTCTATGATTTGAAGTTAAAATCCTCATATATGGTTAAATATTGACTTTTTTCACGTTTTTCATGTAGTTTGATATAACGTAAATATATTCATTTTTACCAATATTTCGATACTATTTCATGTAGTATCACGATATGTGATTTGGCCTTCAAATCTCAGAATTTCGCATAATATTGCATTTTAAACAAGTTTTCTTGCCTTTTGTTTCGTACGAAAAATCATCGAATTTAGCAATATTTTGACGTTTATAATCCCCTTTTCCTTTATGTGACTTAAACAAAATATCATCGAATTAGGCAATATTTTGCCGTTTTCCACGTTTTTGTGAATTTTCAGTCTACGGGTATTAATTCATATATATACGATAAAAATAATGCAAACACATAATTGATTAGATAATAACCTTAAATACTTCATTTTCAATCATCTATTTGTTTCTCGTTAAAATACTGAGTAAGATAATGAAAAGGGGAGAAGTTCTGTTTTTATTGCATATATCGACGTTTCAGCCGGAAAAAAGCGATTTTCGTGTACATCTTCCATCGGTAATATAAACAGAAAATCAGGAAGATTTTAGTTAATACTAATGAAAACACATTGATTTTTATAATTTGTATTGGAAACAACATTGTCATATGTCTTTTCTTGGATCTAAATAATACGAAACCTCTCTCTATGATTTGAAGTTAAAATCCTCAAATATGGTTAAATAGTGACTTTTTCACGTTTTTCCTGTAGTTTGATGCTACGTAAATATATTGATTTTTACCAATATTTCGATTCTATTTCATGTAGTATCACGACATGTGATTTGGCCTTCAAATCTCAGAATTTCGCATAATATTGCATTTTAAGCAAGTTTTCTTGCATTTTGTTTCGTACGAAAAATCATCGAATTTAGCAATATTTTGACGTTTATCATCCCTTTTCCTTTATGTAACTTAAACAAAATATCATCGAATTAGGCAATATTTTGCCGTTTTCCACGTTTTTGTGAATTTTCAGTCTATGGGTATTAATTCATATATATACAATAAAAATGATGCAAACACATAATTGATTAGATAATAACCTTAAATACTTCATTTTCAATTATCTATTTGTTTCTCGTTAAAGTACTGAGTAAGATATTGAAAAGGGAAGAAGTTCGGTTTTTATTGCATATATCGACGTTTCAGCCGGATTAGAGCAGTTTTACGTGTACATCTTCCCTCGGTAATATAAACGGAAAATCAGGAACATTTTAGTTAATTCTAATGAAAACCCATTGATTTTTATCATTTGTATTGGAAACAACATTGTCATATGTCTATTCTTGGATCTAAATAATACGAAACCTCGCTCTATGATTTGAAGTTAAAATCCTCAAATATGGTTAAATATTGACTTTTTTCACGTTTTTCATGTAGTTTGATATTACGTAAATATATTCATTTTTACCAATATTTCGATACTATTTCATGTAGTATCACGATATGTGATTTGGCCTTCAAATCTCAGAATTTCGCATAATATTGCATTTTAAGCAAGTTTTCTTGCCTTTTGTTTCGTACGAAAAATCATCGAATTTAGCAATATTTTGACGTTTATCATCCCCTTTTCCTTTATGTGACTTAAACAAAATATCATCGAATTAGGCAATATTTTGCCGTTTTCCACGTTTTTGTGAATTTTCAGTCTATGGGTATTAATTCATATATATACGATAAAAATTATGCAAACACATAATTGATTAGATAATAACCTTAAATACTTCATTTGCAATCAACTATTTGTTTCTCGTTAAAATACTGAGTAAGATATTGAAAAGGGGAGAAGTTCTGTTTTTATTGCATATATCGACGTTTCAGCCGGAATACAGCGATTATCTCAGAATTTCGCATAATATTGCATTTTAATCAAGTTTTCTTGCCTTTTGTTTCGTACGAAAAATCATCGAATTTAGCAATATTTTGACGTTTATCATCCTTTTTTCCTTTATTTGATTTAAACAAAATATCATCGAATTAGGCAATATTTTGCGTTTTTTCCACGTTTTTGTGAATTTTCACTCTATGGGTATTATTTCATATATATACAATAAAAATTATGCAAACACATAATTGATTAGATAATAACCTTAAATACTTCATTTTCAATCAACTATTTTTTTCTCGTTGAAATACTGAGTAAGATATTAAAAAGGGGAGAAGTTCTGTTTTTATTGCATATATCGACGTTTCAGCCGTAATAGAGCGATTTTCGTGTACATCTTCCATCGGTAATATAAACAGAAAGTCAGGAACATTTTAGTTAATACTAATGAAAACACATTGATTTTTATCATTTGTATTGGTAACAACATTGTCATATGTCTTTTCTTGGATCTAAATAATACGAAACCTCGCTCTATGATTTGAAGTTAAAATCCTCATATATGGTTAAATATTGACTTTTTTCACGTTTTTCATGTAGTTTTATATAACGTATATATATTCATTTTTACCAATATTTCGATACTATTTCATGTAGTATCACGATATGTGATTTGGCCTTCAAATCTCAGAATTTATCATAATATTGCATTTTAAGCAAATTTTCTTGCCTTTTGTTTCGTACGAAAAATCATCGAATTTAGCAATATTTTGACTTTTATCATCCCCTTTTCCTTTATGTGACTTAAACAAAATATCATCGAATTAGGCAATATTTTGCCGTTTTCCACGTTTTTGTGAATTTTCAGTCTACGGGTATTAATTCATATATATACGATAAAAATAATGCAAACACATAATTGATTAGATAATAACCTTAAATACTTCATTTTCAATCATCTATTTGGTTCTCGTTAAAATACTGAGTAAGATAATGAAAAGGGGAGAAGTTCGGTTTTTATTGCATATATCGACGTTTCAGCCAGATTTGAGCGGTTTTACGTGTACATCTTCCCTCGGTAATATAAACGGAAAATCAGGAACATTTTAGTTAATTCTAATGAAAAAACATTGATTTTTATAATTTGTATTGGAAACAACATTGTCATATGTCTTTTCTTGGATCTAAATAAAACGAAACCTCGCTCTATGATTTGAAGTTAAAATCCTCAAATATGGTTAAATAGTGACTTTTTTCACGTTTTTCATGTAGTTTGATACTACGTAAATATATTGATTTTTACCAATATTTCGATTCTATTTCATGTAGTATCACGATATGTGATTTGGCCTTCAAATCTCAGAATTTCGCATAATATTGCATTTTAAGCAAGTTTTCTTGCATTTTGTTTCGTACGAAAAATCATCGAATTTAGCAATATTTTGACGTTTATCATCCCCTTTTCCTTTATGTGACTTAAACAAAATATCATCGAATTAGGCAATATTTTGCCGTTTTCCACGTTTTTGTGAATTTTCAGTCTATGGGTATTAATTCATATATATACGATAAAAATTATGCAAACACATAATTGATTAGATAATAACCTTAAATACTTCATTTGCAATCAACTATTTGTTTCTCGTTAAAATACTGAGTAAGATATTGAAAAGGGGAGAAGTTCTGTTTTTATTGCATATATCGACGTTTCAGCCTGAATACAGCGATTATCTCAGAATTTCGCATAATATTGCATTTTAATCAAGTTTTCTTGCCTTTTGTTTCGTACGAAAAATCATCGAATTTAGCAATATTTTGACGTTTATCATCCTTTTTTCCTTTATTTGATTTAAACAAAATATCATCGAATTAGGCAATATTTTGCTTTTTTTCCACGTTTTTGTGAATTTTCACTCTATGGGTATTATTTCATATATATACAATAAAAATTATGCAAACACATAATTGATTAGATAATAACCTTAAATACTTCATTTTCAATCAACTATTTGTTTCTCGTTAAAATACTGAGTAAGATAATGAAAAGGGGAGAAGTTCTGTTTTTATTGCATATATCGACGTTTCAGCCGGAATAGAGCGATTTTCGTGTACATCTTCCATCGGTAATGTAAACGGAAAATCAGGAACATTTTCGTTAATTCTAATGAAAACACATTGATTTTTATCATTTGTATTGGAAACAACATTGTCATATGTCTTTTTTTGGATCTAAATAATGCGAAACCTCGCTCTATGATTTGAAGTTAAAATCCTCATATATGGTTAAATATTGACTTTTTTCACGTTTTTCATGTAGTTTGATATAACGTAAATATATTCATTTTTACCAATATTTCGATACTATTTCATGTAGTATCACGATATGTGATTTGGCCTTCAAATCTCAGAATTTCGCATAATATTGCATTTTAAGCAAGTTTTCTTGCCTTTTGTTTCGTACGAAAAATCATCGAATTTAGCAATATTTTGACGTTTATAATCCCCTTTTCCTTTATGTGACTTAAACAAAATATCATCGAATTAGGCAATATTTTGCCGTTTTCCACGTTTTTGTGAATTTTCAGTCTACGGGTATTAATTCATATATATACGATAAAAATAATGCAAACACATAATTGATTAGATAATAACCTTAAATACTTCATTTTCAATCATCTATTTGTTTCTCGTTAAAATACTGAGTAAGATAATGAAAAGGGGAGAAGTTCTGTTTTTATTGCATATATCGACGTTTCAGCCGGAAAAAAGCGATTTTCGTGTACATCTTCCATCGGTAATATAAACAGAAAATCAGGAACATTTTAGTTAATACTAATGAAAACACATTGATTTTTATAATTTGTATTGGAAACAACATTGTCATATGTCTTTTCTTGGATCTAAATAATACGAAACCTCTCTCTATGATTTGAAGTTAAAATCCTCAAATATGGTTAAATAGTGACTTTTTCACGTTTTTCCTGTAGTTTGATGCTACGTAAATATATTGATTTTTACCAATATTTCGATTCTATTTCATGTAGTATCACGACATGTGATTTGGCCTTCAAATCTCAGAATTTCGCATAATATTGCATTTTAAGCAAGTTTTCTTGCATTTTGTTTCGTACGAAAAATCATCGAATTTAGCAATATTTTGACGTTTATCATCCCTTTTCCTTTATGTAACTTAAACAAAATATCATCGAATTAGGTAATATTTTGCCGTTTTCCACGTTTTTGTGAATTTTCAGTCTATGGGTATTAATTCATATATATACAATAAAAATGATGCAAACACATAATTGATTAGATAATAACCTTAAATACTTCATTTTCAATTATCTATTTGTTTCTCGTTAAAGTACTGAGTAAGATATTGAAAAGGGAAGAAGTTCGGTTTTTATTGCATATATCGACGTTTCAGCCGGATTAGAGCGGTTTTACGTGTACATCTTCCCTCGGTAATATAAACGGAAAATCAGGAACATTTTAGTTAATTCTAATGAAAACCCATTGATTTTTATCATTTGTATTGGAAACAACATTGTCATATGTCTATTCTTGGATCTAAATAATACGAAACCTCGCTCTATGATTTGAAGTTAAAATCCTCAAATATGGTTAAATATTGACTTTTTTCACGTTTTTCATGTAGTTTGATATTACGTAAATATATTCATTTTTACCAATATTTCGATACTATTTCATGTAGTATCACGATATGTGATTTGGCCTTCAAATCTCAGAATTTCGCATAATATTGCATTTTAAGCAAGTTTTCTTGCCTTTTGTTTCGTACGAAAAATCATCGAATTTAGCAATATTTTGACGTTTATCATCCCCTTTTCCTTTATGTGACTTAAACAAAATATCATCGAATTAGGCAATATTTTGCCGTTTTCCACGTTTTTGTGAATTTTCAGTCTATGGGTATTAATTCATATATATACGATAAAAATTATGCAAACACATAATTGATTAGATAATAACCTTAAATACTTCATTTGCAATCAACTATTTGTTTCTCGTTAAAATACTGAGTAAGATATTGAAAAGGGGAGAAGTTCTGTTTTTATTGCATATATCGACGTTTCAGCCGGAATACAGCGATTATCTCAGAATTTCGCATAATATTGCATTTTAATCAAGTTTTCTTGCCTTTTGTTTCGTACGAAAAATCATCGAATTTAGCAATATTTTGACGTTTATCATCCTTTTTTCCTTTATTTGATTTAAACAAAATATCATCGAATTAGGCAATATTTTGCGTTTTTTCCACGTTTTTGTGAATTTTCACTCTATGGGTATTATTTCATATATATACAATAAAAATTATGCAAACACATAATTGATTAGATAATAACCTTAAATACTTCATTTTCAATCAACTATTTGTTTCTCGTTAAAATACTGAGTAAGATAATGAAAAGGGGAGAAGTTCTGTTTTTATTGCATATATCGACGTTTCAGCCGGAATAGAGCGATTTTCGTGTACATCTTCCATCGGTAATATAAACGGAAAATCAGGAACATTTTCGTTAATTCTAATGAAAACACATTGATTTTTATCATTTGTATTGGAAACAACATTGTCATATGTCTTTTTTTGGATCTAAATAATGCGAAACCTCGCTCTATGATTTGAAGTTAAAATCCTCATATATGGTTAAATATTGACTTTTTTCACGTTTTTCATGTAGTTTGATATAACGTAAATATATTCATTTTACCAATATTTCGATACTATTTCATGTTAGTATCACGATATGTGATTTGGCCTTCAAATCTCAGAATTTCGCATAATATTGCATTTTAAACAAGTTTTCTTGCCTTTTGTTTCGTACGAAAAATCATCGAATTTAGCAATATTTTGACGTTTATAATCCCCTTTTCCTTTATGTGACTTAAACAAAATATCATCGAATTAGGCAATATTTTGCCGTTTTCCACGTTTTTGTGAATTTTCAGTCTACGGGTATTAATTCATATATATACGATAAAAATAATGCAAACACATAATTGATTAGATAATAACCTTAAATACTTCATTTTCAATCATCTATTTGTTTCTCGTTAAAATACTGAGTAAGATAATGAAAAGGGGAGAAGTTCTGTTTTTATTGCATATATCGACGTTTCAGCCGGAAAAAAGCGATTTTCGTGTACATCTTCCATCGGTAATATAAACAGAAAATCAGGAACATTTGAGTTAATACTAATGAAAACACATTGATTTTTATAATTTGTATTGGAAACAACATTGTCATATGTCTTTTCTTGGATCTAAATAATACGAAACCTCTCTCTATGATTTGAAGTTAAAATCCTCAAATATGGTTAAATAGTGACTTTTTTCACGTTTTTCCTGTAGTTTGATGCTACGTAAATTTATTGATTTTTACCAATATTTCGATTCTATTTCATGTAGTATCACGATATGTGATTTGGCCTTCAAATCTCAGAATTTCGCATAATATTGCATTTTAAGCAAGTTTTCTTGCATTTTGTTTCGTACGAAAAATGATCGAATTTAGCAATATTTTGACGTTTATCATCCCCTTTTCCTCTATGTAACTTAAACAAAATATCATCGAATTAGGCAATATTTTGCCGTTTTCCACGTTTTTGTGAATTTTCAGTCTATGGGTATTAATTCATATATATACGATAAAAATTATGCAAACACATAATTGATTAGATAATAACCTTAAATACTTCATTTTCAATCAACTATTTTTTTCTCGTTAAAATACTGAGTAAGATATTAAAAAGGGGAGAAGTTCTGTTTTTATTGCATATATCGACGTTTCAGCCGGAATAGAGCGATTTTCGTGTACATCTTCCATCGGTAATATAAACAGAAAGTCAGGAACATTTTAGTTAATACTAATGAAAACACATTGATTTTTATCATTTGTATTGGTAACAACATTGTCATATGTCTTTTCTTGGATCTAAATAATACGAAACCTCGCTTTATGATTTGAAGTTAAAATCCTCATATATGGTTAAATATTGACTTTTTTCACGTTTTTCATGTAGTTTTATATAACGTATATATATTCATTTTTACCAATATTTCGATACTATTTCATGTAGTATCACGATATGTGATTTGGCCTTCAAATCTCAGAATTTCGCATAATATTGCATTTTAAGCAAGTTTTCTTGCCTTTTGTTTCGTACGAAAAATCATCGAATTTAGCAATACTTTGACGTTTATCATCCCCTTTTCCTTTATGTGACTTAAACAAAATATCATCGAATTAGGCAATATTTTGCCGTTTTCCACGTTTTTGTGAATTTTCAGTCTATGGGTATTAATTCATATATATACGATAAAAATGATGCAAACACATAATTGATTAGATAATAACCTTAAATACTTCATTTTCAATCATCTATTTGTTTCTTGTTAAAATACTGAGTAAGATAATGAAAAGGGGAGAAGTTCGGTTTTTCTTGCATATATCGACGTTTCAGCCGGATTAGAGAGGTTTTACGTGTACATCTTCCGTCGGTAATATAAACGGAAAATCAGGAACATTTTAGTTAATTCTAATGAAAACACATTGATTTTTATAATTTGTATTGGAAACAACATTGTCATATGTCTTTTCTTGGATCTAAATAATACGAAACCTCTCTCTATGATTTGAAGTTAAAATCCTCAAATATGGTTAAATAGTGACTTTTTTCACGTTTTTCCTGTAGTTTGATACTACGTATATATATTGATTTTTACCAATATTTCGATTCTATTTCATGTAGTATCACGATATGTGATTTGGCCTTCAAATCTCAGAATTTCGCATAATATTGCATTTTAAGCAGGTTTTCTTGCATTTTGTTTCGTACAAAAATCATCGAATTTAGCAATATTTTGACGTTTATCATCCCCTTTTCCTTTATGTGACTTAAACAAAATATCATCGAATTAGGCAATATTTTGCCGTTTTCCACGTTTTTGTGAATTTTCAGTCTATGGTTTATTGTATATATATGGTCATATATATACAATAAAAATGATGCAAACACATAATTGATTAGATAATAACCTTAAATACTTCATTTTCAATTATCTATTTGTTTCTCGTTAAAATACTGAGTAAGATATTGAAAAGGGAAGAAGTTCGGTTTTTATTGCATATATCGACGTTTCAGCCAGATTAGAGCGGTTTTACGTGTACATCTTCCCTCGGTAATATAAACGGAAAATCAGGAACATTTTAGTTAATTCTAATGAAAACACATTGATTTTTATCATTTGTATTAGAAACAACATTGTTATATGTCTATTCTTGTATCTAAATAATACGAAACCTCGCTCTATGATTTGAAGTTAAAATCCTCAAATATGGTTAAATATTGACTTTTTCACGTTTTTCATGTAGTTTGATATTACGTAAATATATTCATTTTTACCAATATTTCGATACTATTTCACGTAGTATCACGATATGTGATTTGGCCTTCAAATCTCAGAATTTCGCATAATATTGCATTTTATGCAAGTTTTCTTGCCTTTTGTTTCGTACGAAAAATCATCGAATTTAGCAATATTTTGAAGTTTATCATCCCCTTTTCCTTTATTTGATTTAAACAAAATATCATCGAATTAGGCAATATTTTGCGATTTTTCCACGTTTTTGTGAATTTTCACTCTATGGGTATTATTTCATATATATACGATAAAAATTATGCAAACACATAATTGATTAGATAATAACCTTAAATACTTCATTTTCAATCATCTATTTGTTTCTCGTAAAATACTGAGTAAGATATTGAAAAGGGGAGAAGTTCGGTTTTTATTGCATATATCGACGTTTCAGCCGGATTAGAGCGGTTTTTACGTGTACATCTTCCCTCGGTAATATAAACGAAAATCAGGAACATTTTAGTTAATTCTAATGAAAACACATTCATTTTTATCATTTGTATTGGAAACAACATTGTCATATGTCTTTTCTTGGATCTAAATAATACGAAACCTCTCTCTATGATTTGAAGTTAAAATCCTCATATATGGTTAAATATTGACTTTTTTCACGTTTTTCATGTAGTTTTATATAACGTATATATATTCATTTTTACCAATATTTCGATACTATTTCATGTAGTATCACGATATGTGATTTGGCCTTCAAATCTCAGAATTTCGCATAATATTGCATTTTAAGCAAATTTTCTTGCCTTTTGTTTCGTACGAAAAATCATCGAATTTAGCAATATTTTGACGTTTATCATCCCCTTTTCCTTTATGTGACTTAAACAAAATATCATCGAATTAGGCAATATTTTGCCGTTTTCCACGTTTTTGTGAATTTTCAGTCTACGGGTATTAATTCATATATATACGATAAAAATAATGCAAACACATAATTGATTAGATAATAACCTTAAATACTTCATTTTCAATCATCTATTTGGTTCTCGTTAAAATACTGAGTAAGATAATGAAAAGGGGAGAAGTTCGGTTTTTATTGCATATATCGACGTTTCAGCCGGATTTGAGCGGTTTTACGTGTACATCTTCCCTCGGTAATATAAACGGAAAATCAGGAACATTTTAGTTAATTCTAATGAAAAAACATTGATTTTTATAATTTGTATTGGAAACAACATTGTCATATGTCTTTTCTTGGATCTAAATAAAACGAAACCTCGCTCTATGATTTGAAGTTAAAATCCTCAAATATGGTTAAATAGTGACTTTTTTCACGTTTTTCATGTAGTTTGATACTACGTAAATATATTCATTTTTACCAATATTTCGATTCTATTTCATGTAGTATCACGATATGTGATTTGGCCTTCAAATCTCAGAATTTCGCATAATATTGCATTTTAAGCAAGTTTTCTTGCATTTTGTTTCGTACGAAAAATCATCGAATTTAGCAATATTTTGACGTTTATCATCCCATTTTCCTTTATGTGACTTAAACAAAATATCATCGAATTAGGCAATATTTTGCCGTTTTCTACGTTTTTGTGAATTTTCAGTCTATGGGTATTAATTCATTATATATACGATAAAAATGACGCAAACACATAATTGATTAGATAATAACCTTAAATACTTCATTTTCAATCATCTATTTGTTTCTCGTTAAAATACTGAGTAAGATAATGAAAAGGGGAGAAGTTCTGTTTTTATTGCATATATCGACGTTTCAGCCGGAAAAAAGCGATTTTCGTGTACATCTTCCATCGGTAATATAAACGGAAAATCAGGAATATTTTAGTTAATACTAATGAAAAAACATTGATTTTTATCATTTGTATTGGAAACAACATTGTCATATGTCTTTTCTTGGATCTAAATAATACGAAACCTCGCTCTATGATTTGAAGTTAAAATCCTCAAATATGGTTAAATAGTGACTTTTTTCACGTTTTTCATGTAGTTTGATACTACGTAAATATATTGAGTTTTACCAATATTTCGATTCTATTTCATGTTGTATCACGATATGTGATTTGGCCTTCAAATCTCAGAATTTCGCATAATATTGCATTTTAAGCAAGTTTTCTTGCATTTTGTTTCGTACGAAAAATCATCGAATTTAGCAATATTTTGACGTTTATCATCCCCTTTTCCTTTATGTGACTTAAACAAAATATCATCGAATTAGGCAATATTTTGCCGTTTTCCACGTTTTTGTGAATTTTCAGTCTCTGGGTATTAATTCATACATATACGATAAAAATTATGCAAACACATAATTGATTAGATAATAACCTTAAATACTTCATTTGCAATCAACTATTTGTTTCTCGTTAAAATACTGAGTAAGATATTGAAAAGGGGAGAAGTTCTGTTTTTATTGCATATATCGACGTTTCAGCCGGAATAGAGCGATTTTCGTGTACATCTTCCATCGGTAATATAAACAGAAAATCAGGAACATTTTAGTTAATACTAATGAAAACACATTGATTTTTATAATTTGTATTGGAAACAACATTGTCATATGTCTTTTCTTGGATCTAAATAATACGAAACCTCTCTCTATGATTTGAAGTTAAAATCCTCAAATATGGTTAAATAGTGACTTTTTTCACGTTTTTCCTGTAGTTTGATGCTACGTAAATATATTGATTTTTACCAATATTTCGATTCTATTTCATGTAGTATCACGATATGTGATTTGGCCTTCAAATCTCAGAATTTCGCATAATATTGCATTTTAAGCAAGTTTTCTTGCATTTTGTTTCGTACGAAAAATGATCGAATTTAGCAATATTTTGACGTTTATCATCCCCTTTTCCTCTATGTAACTTAAACAAAATATCATCGAATTAGGCAATATTTTGCCGTTTTCCACGTTTTTGTGAATTTTCAGTCTATGGGTATTAATTCATATATATACGATAAAAATTATGCAAACACATAATTGATTAGATAATAACCTTAAATACTTCATTTTCAATCAACTATTTTTTTCTCGTTAAAATACTGAGTAAGATATTAAAAAGGGGAGAAGTTCTGTTTTTATTGCATATATCGACGTTTCAGCCGGAATAGAGCGATTTTCGTGTACATCTTCCATCGGTAATATAAACAGAAAGTCAGGAACATTTTAGTTAATACTAATGAAAACACATTGATTTTTATCATTTGTATTGGTAACAACATTGTCATATGTCTTTTCTTGGATCTAAATAATACGAAACCTCGCTTTATGATTTGAAGTTAAAATCCTCATATATGGTTAAATATTGACTTTTTTCACGTTTTTCATGTAGTTTTATATAACGTATATATATTCATTTTTACCAATATTTCGATACTATTTCATGTAGTATCACGATATGTGATTTGGCCTTCAAATCTCAGAATTTCGCATAATATTGCATTTTAAGCAAGTTTTCTTGCCTTTTGTTTCGTACGAAAAATCATCGAATTTAGCAATACTTTGACGTTTATCATCCCCTTTTCCTTTATGTGACTTAAACAAAATATCATCGAATTAGGCAATATTTTGCCGTTTTCCACGTTTTTGTGAATTTTCAGTCTATGGGTATTAATTCATATATATACGATAAAAATGATGCAAAAACATAATTGATTAGATAATAACCTTAAATACTTCATTTTCAATCATCTATTTGTTTCTTGTTAAAATACTGAGTAAGATAATGAAAAGGGGAGAAGTTCGGTTTTTCTTGCATATATCGACGTTTCAGCCGGATTAGAGAGGTTTTACGTGTACATCTTCCGTCGGTAATATAAACGGAAAATCAGGAACATTTTAGTTAATTCTAATGAAAACACATTGATTTTTATAATTTGTATTGGAAACAACATTGTCATATGTCTTTTCTTGGATCTAAATAATACGAAACCTCTCTCTATGATTTGAAGTTAAAATCCTCAAATATGGTTAAATAGTGACTTTTTTCACGTTTTTCCTGTAGTTTGATACTACGTATATATATTGATTTTTACCAATATTTCGATTCTATTTCATGTAGTATCACGATATGTGATTTGGCCTTCAAATCTCAGAATTTCGCATAATATTGCATTTTAAGCAAGTTTTCTTGCATTTTGTTTCGTACGAAAAATCATCGAATTTAGCAATATTTTGACGTTTATCATCCCCTTTTCCTTTATGTGACTTAAATAAAATATCATCGAATTAGGCAATATTTTGCCGTTTTCCACGTTTTTGTGAATTTTCAGTCTATGGTTTATTGTATATATATGGTCATATATATACAATAAAAATGATGCAAACACATAATTGATTAGATAATAACCTTAAATACTTCATTTTCAATTATCTATTTGTTTCTCGTTAAAATACTGAGTAAGATATTGAAAAGGGAAGAAGTTCGGTTTTTATTGCATATATCGACGTTTCAGCCGGATTAGAGCGGTTTTACGTGTACATCTTCCCTCGGTAATATAAACGGAAAATCAGGAACATTTTAGTTAATTCTAATGAAAACACATTATTTTTTATCATTTGTATTGGAAACAACATTGTCATATGTCTATTCTTGGATCTAAATAATACGAAACCTCGCTTTATGATTTGAAGTTAAAATCCTCAAATATGGTTAAATATTGAATTTTTTCACGTTTTTCATGTAGTTTGATATAACGTAAATATATTCATTTTTACCAATATTTCGATACTATTTCATGTAGTATCACGATATGTGATTTGGCCTTCAAATCTCAGAATTTCGCATAATATTGCATTTTAAGCAAGTTTTCTTGCCTTTTGTTTCGTACGAAAAATCATCGAATTTAGCAATATTTTGACGTTTATCATCCCCTTTTCCTTTATGTGATTTAAACAAAATATCATCGAATTAGGCAATATTTTGCCGTTTTCCACGTTTTTGTGAATTTTCAGTCTATGGGTATTATTTCATATATATACGATAAAAATGATGCAAACACATAATTGATTAGATAATAACCTTAAATACTTCATTTTCAATCATCTATTTGTTTCTCGTTAAAATACTGAGTAAGATAATGAAAAGGGGAGAAGTTCGGTTTTTATTGCATATATCGACGTTTCAGCCGGATTAGAGCGGTTTTACGTGTACGTCTTCCGTCGGTAATATAAAGGGAAAATCAGGAACATTTTAGTTAATTCTAATGAAAACACATTGATTTTTATAATTTGTATTGGAAACAACATTGTCATATGTCTTTTCTTGGATCTAAATAATACGAAACCTCTCTCTATGATTTGAAGTTAAAATCCTCAAAAATGGTTAAATAGTGACTTTTTTCACGTTTTTCCTGTAGTTTGATACTACGTAAATATATTGATTTTTACTAATATTTCGATTCTATTTCATGTAGTATCACGATATGTGATTTGGCCTTCAAATCTCAGAATTTTGCATAATATTGCATTTTAAGCAAGTTTTCTTGCCTTGTGTTTCGTACGAAAAATCATCGAATTTAGCAATATTTTGACGTTTATCATCCCCATTTCCTTTATGTGACTTAAACAAAATATCATCGAATTAGGCAATATTTTGCCGTTTTCCACGTTTTTGTGAATTTTCAGTCTATGGGTATTAATTCATATATATACAATAAAAATGATGCAAACACATAATTGATTAGATAATAACCTTAAATACTTCATTGTCAATTATCTATTTGTTTCTCGTTAAAATACTGAGTAAGATATTGAAAAGGGAAGAAGTTCGGTTTTTATTGCATATATCGACGTTTCAGCCAGATTAGAGCGGTTTTACGTGTACATCTTCCCTCGGTAATATAAACGGAAAATCAGGAACATTTTAGTGAATTCTAATGAAAACACATTGATTTTTATCATTTGTATTAGAAACAACATTGTTATATGTCTATTCTTGTATCTAAATAATACGAAACCTCGCTCTATGATTTGAAGTTAAAATCCTCAAATATGGTTAAATATTGACTTTTTTCACGTTTTTCATGTAGTTTGATATTACGTAAATATATTCATTTTTACCAATATTTCGATACTATTTCACATAGTATCACGATATGTGATTTGGCCTTCAAATCTCAGAATTTCGCAAAATATTGCATTTTATGCAAGTTTTCTTGCCTTTTGTTTCGTACGAAAAATCATCGAATTTAGCAATATTTTGATGTTTATCATCCCCTTTTCCTTTATTTGATTTAAACAAAATATCATCGAATTAGGCAATATTTTGCGATTTTTCCACGTTTTTGTGAATTTTCACTCTATGGGTATTATTTCATATATATACGATAAAAATTATGCAAACACATAATTGATTAGATAATAACCTTAAATACTTCATTTTCAATCATCTATTTGTTTCTCGTAAAATACTGAGTAAGATATTGAAAAGGGGAGAAGTTCGGTTTTTATTGCATATATCGACGTTTCAGCCGGATTAGAGCGGTTTTTACGTGTACATCTTCCCTCGGTAATATAAACGAAAATCAGGAACATTTTAGTTAATTCTAATGAAAACACATTCATTTTTATCATTTGTATTGGAAACAACATTGTCATATGTCTTTTCTTGGATCTAAATAATACGAAACCTCTCTCTATGATTTGAAGTTAAAATCCTCATATATGGTTAAATATTGACTTTTTTCACGTTTTTCATGTAGTTTTATATAACGTATATATATTCATTTTTACCAATATTTCGATACTATTTCATGTAGTATCACGATATGTGATTTGGCCTTCAAATCTCAGAATTTCGCATAATATTGCATTTTAAGCAAATTTTCTTGCCTTTTGTTTCGTACGAAAAATCATCGAATTTAGCAATATTTTGACGTTTATCATCCCCTTTTCCTTTATGTGACTTAAACAAAATATCATCGAATTAGGCAATATTTTGCCGTTTTCCACGTTTTTGTGAATTTTCAGTCTACGGGTATTAATTCATATATATACGATAAAAATAATGCAAACACATAATTGATTAGATAATAACCTTAAATACTTCATTTTCAATCATCTATTTGGTTCTCGTTAAAATACTGAGTAAGATAATGAAAAGGGGAGAAGTTCGGTTTTTATTGCATATATCGACGTTTCAGCCGGATTTGAGCGGTTTTACGTGTACATCTTCCCTCGGTAATATAAACGGAAAATCAGGAACATTTTAGTTAATTCTAATGAAAAAACATTGATTTTTATAATTTGTATTGGAAACAACATTGTCATATGTCTTTTCTTGGATCTAAATAAAACGAAACCTCGCTCTATGATTTGAAGTTAAAATCCTCAAATATGGTTAAATAGTGACTTTTTTCACGTTTTTCATGTAGTTTGATACTACGTAAATATATTCATTTTTACCAATATTTCGATTCTATTTCATGTAGTATCACGATATGTGATTTGGCCTTCAAATCTCAGAATTTCGCATAATATTGCATTTTAAGCAAGTTTTCTTGCATTTTGTTTCGTACGAAAAATCATCGAATTTAGCAATATTTTGACGTTTATCATCCCATTTTCCTTTATGTGACTTAAACAAAATATCATCGAATTAGGCAATATTTTGCCGTTTTCTACGTTTTTGTGAATTTTCAGTCTATGGGTATTAATTCATTATATATACGATAAAAATGACGCAAACACATAATTGATTAGATAATAACCTTAAATACTTCATTTTCAATCATCTATTTGTTTCTCGTTAAAATACTGAGTAAGATAATGAAAAGGGGAGAAGTTCTGTTTTTATTGCATATATCGACGTTTCAGCCGGAAAAAAGCGATTTTCGTGTACATCTTCCATCGGTAATATAAACGGAAAATCAGGAATATTTTAGTTAATACTAATGAAAAAACATTGATTTTTATCATTTGTATTGGAAACAACATTGTCATATGTCTTTTCTTGGATCTAAATAATACGAAACCTCGCTCTATGATTTGAAGTTAAAATCCTCAAATATGGTTAAATAGTGACTTTTTTCACGTTTTTCATGTAGTTTGATACTACGTAAATATATTGAGTTTTACCAATATTTCGATTCTATTTCATGTTGTATCACGATATGTGATTTGGCCTTCAAATCTCAGAATTTCGCATAATATTGCATTTTAAGCAAGTTTTCTTGCATTTTGTTTCGTACGAAAAATCATCGAATTTAGCAATATTTTGACGTTTATCATCCCCTTTTCCTTTATGTGACTTAAACAAAATATCATCGAATTAGGCAATATTTTGCCGTTTTCCACGTTTTTGTGAATTTTCAGTCTATGGGTATTAATTCATATATATACGATAAAAATTATGCAAACACATAATTGATTAGATAATAACCTTAAATACTTCATTTGCAATCAACTATTTGTTTCTCGTTAAAATACTGAGTAAGATATTGAAAAGGGGAGAAGTTCTGTTTTTATTGCATATATCGACGTTTCAGCCGGAATAGAGCGATTTTCGTGTACATCTTCCATCGGTAATATAAACAGAAAATCAGGAACATTTTAGTTAATACTAATGAAAACACATTGATTTTTATAATTTGTATTGGAAACAACATTGTCATATGTCTTTTCTTGGATCTAAATAATACGAAACCTCTCTCTATGATTTGAAGTTAAAATCCTCAAATATGGTTAAATAGTGACTTTTTTCACGTTTTTCCTGTAGTTTGATGCTACGTAAATATATTGATTTTTACCAATATTTCGATTCTATTTCATGTAGTATCACGATATGTGATTTGGCCTTCAAATCTCAGAATTTCGCATAATATTGCATTTTAAGCAAGTTTTCTTGCATTTTGTTTCGTACGAAAAATCATCGAATTTAGCAATATTTTGACGTTTATCATCCCATTTTCCTTTATGTGACTTAAACAAAATATCATCGAATTAGGCAATATTTTGCCGTTTTCTACGTTTTTGTGAATTTTCAGTCTATGGGTATTAATTCATTATATATACGATAAAAATGACGCAAACACATAATTGATTAGATAATAACCTTAAATACTTCATTTTCAATCATCTATTTGTTTCTCGTTAAAATACTGAGTAAGATAATGAAAAGGGGAGAAGTTCTGTTTTTATTGCATATATCGACGTTTCAGCCGGAAAAAAGCGATTTTCGTGTACATCTTCCATCGGTAATATAAACGGAAAATCAGGAATATTTTAGTTAATACTAATGAAAAAACATTGATTTTTATCATTTGTATTGGAAACAACATTGTCATATGTCTTTTCTTGGATTTAAATAATACGAAACCTCGCTCTATGATTTGAAGTTAAAATCCTCAAATATGGTTAAATAGTGACTTTTTTCACGTTTTTCATGTAGTTTGATACTACGTAAATATATTGAGTTTTACCAATATTTCGATTCTATTTCATGTTGTATCACGATATGTGATTTGGCCTTCAAATCTCAGAATTTCGCATAATATTGCATTTTAAGCAAGTTTTCTTGCATTTTGTTTCGTACGAAAAATCATCGAATTTAGCAATATTTTGACGTTTATCATCCCCTTTTCCTTTATGTGACTTAAACAAAATATCATCGAATTAGGCAATATTTTGCCGTTTTCCACGTTTTTGTGAATTTTCAGTCTATGGGTATTAATTCATACATATACGATAAAAATTATGCAAACACATAATTGATTAGATAATAACCTTAAATACTTCATTTGCAATCAACTATTTGTTTCTCGTTAAAATACTGAGTAAGATATTGAAAAGGGGAGAAGTTCTGTTTTTATTGCATATATCGACGTTTCAGCCGGAATAGAGCGATTTTCGTGTACATCTTCCATCGGTAATATAAACAGAAAATCAGGAACATTTTAGTTAATACTAATGAAAACACATTGATTTTTATAATTTGTATTGGAAACAACATTGTCATATGTCTTTTCTTGGATCTAAATAATACGAAACCTCTCTCTATGATTTGAAGTTAAAATCCTCATATATGGTTAAATATTGACTTTTTTCACGTTTTTCATGTAGTTTTATATAACGTATATATATTCATTTTTACCAATATTTCGATACTATTTCATGTAGTATCACGATATGTGATTTGGCCTTCAAATCTCAGAATTTCGCATAATATTGCATTTTAAGCAAGTTTTCTTGCCTTTTGTTTCGTACGAAAAATCATCGAATTTAGCAATACTTTGACGTTTATCATCCCCTTTTCCTTTATGTGACTTAAACAAAATATCATCGAATTAGGCAATATTTTGCCGTTTTCCACGTTTTTGTGAATTTTCAGTCTATGGGTATTAATTCATATATATACGATAAAAATGATGCAAAAACATAATTGATTAGATAATAACCTTAAATACTTCATTTTCAATCATCTATTTGTTTCTTGTTAAAATACTGAGTAAGATAATGAAAAGGGGAGAAGTTCGGTTTTTCTTGCATATATCGACGTTTCAGCCGGATTAGAGAGGTTTTACGTGTACATCTTCCGTCGGTAATATAAACGGAAAATCAGGAACATTTTAGTTAATTCTAATGAAAACACATTGATTTTTATAATTTGTATTGGAAACAACATTGTCATATGTCTTTTCTTGGATCTAAATAATACGAAACCTCTCTCTATGATTTGAAGTTAAAATCCTCAAATATGGTTAAATAGTGACTTTTTTCACGTTTTTCCTGTAGTTTGATACTACGTATATATATTGATTTTTACCAATATTTCGATTCTATTTCATGTAGTATCACGATATGTGATTTGGCCTTCAAATCTCAGAATTTCGCATAATATTGCATTTTAAGCAAGTTTTCTTGCATTTTGTTTCGTACGAAAAATCATCGAATTTAGCAATATTTTGACGTTTATCATCCCCTTTTCCTTTATGTGACTTAAATAAAATATCATCGAATTAGGCAATATTTTGCCGTTTTCCACGTTTTTGTGAATTTTCAGTCTATGGTTTATTGTATATATATGGTCATATATATACAATAAAAATGATGCAAACACATAATTGATTAGATAATAACCTTAAATACTTCATTTTCAATTATCTATTTGTTTCTCGTTAAAATACTGAGTAAGATATTGAAAAGGGAAGAAGTTCGGTTTTTATTGCATATATCGACGTTTCAGCCGGATTAGAGCGGTTTTACGTGTACATCTTCCCTCGGTAATATAAACGGAAAATCAGGAACATTTTAGTTAATTCTAATGAAAACACATTATTTTTTATCATTTGTATTGGAAACAACATTGTCATATGTCTATTCTTGGATCTAAATAATACGAAACCTCGCTTTATGATTTGAAGTTAAAATCCTCAAATATGGTTAAATATTGAATTTTTTCACGTTTTTCATGTAGTTTGATATAACGTAAATATATTCATTTTTACCAATATTTCGATACTATTTCATGTAGTATCACGATATGTGATTTGGCCTTCAAATCTCAGAATTTTGCATAATATTGCATTTTAAGCAAGTTTTCTTGCCTTGTGTTTCGTACGAAAAATCATCGAATTTAGCAATATTTTGACGTTTATCATCCCCATTTCCTTTATGTGACTTAAACAAAATATCATCGAATTAGGCAATATTTTGCCGTTTTCCACGTTTTTGTGAATTTTCAGTCTATGGGTATTAATTCATATATATACAATAAAAATGATGCAAACACATAATTGATTAGATAATAACCTTAAATACTTCATTGTCAATTATCTATTTGTTTCTCGTTAAAATACTGAGTAAGATATTGAAAAGGGAAGAAGTTCGGTTTTTATTGCATATATCGACGTTTCGGCCAGATTTGAGCGGTTTTACGTGTACATCTTCCCTCGGTAATATAAACGGAAAATCAGGAACATTTTAGTTAATTCTAATGAAAACACATTGATTTTTATCATTTGTATTAGAAACAACATTGTTATATGTCTATTCTTGGATCTAAATAATACGAAACCTCGCTCTATGATATGAAGTTAAAATCCTCAAATATGGTTAAACAGTGACTTTTTTCACGTTTTTCATGTAGTTTGATACTACGTAAATATATTGAGTTTTACCAATATTTCGATTCTATTTCATGTAGTATCACGATATGTGATTTGGCCTTCAAATCTCAGAATTTCGCATAATATTGTATTTTAAGCAAGTTTTCTTGCATTTTCTTTCGTACGAAAAATCATCGAATTTAGCAATATTTTGACGTTTATCATCCCCTTTTCCTTTATGTGACTTAAACTAAATATCATCGAATTAGGCAATATTTTGATGTTTTCCACGTTTTTGTGAATTTTCATACTATGGGTATTAATTCATATAAATACGATAAAAATTATGCAAACACATAATTGATTAGATAATAATCTTAAATACTTCATTTTCAATGAACTATTTGTTTCTCGTTAAAATACTGAGTAAGATATTGAAAAGGGGAGAAGTTCTGTTTTTATTGCATATATCGACGTTTCAGCCGGAATAGAGCGATTTTCGTGTACATCTTCCATCGGTAATATAAACAGAAAATCAGGAACATTTTAGTTAATACTAATGAAAACACATTGATTTTTATAATTTGTATTGGAAACAACATTGTCATATGTCTTTTCTTGGATCTAAATAATACGAAACCTCTCTCTATGATTGGAAGTTAAAATCCTCAAATATGGTTAAATAGTGACTTTTTTCACGTTTTTCCTGTAGTTTGATGCTACGTAAATATATTGATTTTTACCAATATTTCGATTCTATTTCATGTAGTATCACGATATGTGATTTGGCCTTCAAATCTCAGAATTTCGCATAATATTGCATTTTAAGCAAGTTTTCTTGCATTTTGTTTCGTACGAAAAATGATCGAATTTAGCAATATTTTGACGTTTATCATCCCCTTTTCCTCTATGTAACTTAAACAAAATATCATCGAATTAGGCAATATTTTGCCGTTTTCCACGTTTTTGTGAATTTTCAGTCTATGGGTATTAATTCATATATATACGATAAAAATTATGCAAACACATAATTGATTAGATAATAACCTTAAATACTTCATTTTCAATCAACTATTTTTTTCTCGTTAAAATACTGAGTAAGATATTAAAAAGGGGAGAAGTTCTGTTTTTATTGCATATATCGACGTTTCAGCCGGAATAGAGCGATTTTCGTGTACATCTTCCATCGGTAATATAAACAGAAAGTCAGGAACATTTTAGTTAATACTAATGAAAACACATTGATTTTTATCATTTGTATTGGTAACAACATTGTCATATGTCTTTTCTTGGATCTAAATAATACGAAACCTCGCTTTATGATTTGAAGTTAAAATCCTCATATATGGTTAAATATTGACTTTTTTCACGTTTTTCATGTAGTTTTATATAACGTATATATATTCATTTTTACCAATATTTCGATACTATTTCATGTAGTATAACGATATGTGATTTGGCCTTCAAATCTCAGAATTTCGCATAATATTGCATTTTAAGCAAGTTTTCTTGCCTTTTGTTTCGTACGAAAAATCATCGAATTTAGCAATACTTTGACGTTTATCATCCCCTTTTCCTTTATGTGACTTAAACAAAATATCATCGAATTAGGCAATATTTTTCCGTTTTCCACGTTTTTGTGAATTTTCAGTCTATGGGTATTAATTCATATATATACGATAAAAATGATGCAAACACATAATTGATTAGATAATAACCTTAAATACTTCATTTTCAATCATCTATTTGTTTCTTGTTAAAATACTGAGTAAGATAATGAAAAGGGGAGAAGTTCGGTTTTTCTTGCATATATCGACGTTTCAGCCGGATTAGAGAGGTTTTACGTGTACATCTTCCGTCGGTAATATAAACGGAAAATCAGGAACATTTTAGTTAATTCTAATGAAAACACATTGATTTTTATAATTTGTATTGGAAACAACATTGTCATATGTCTTTTCTTGGATCTAAATAATACGAAACCTCTCTCTATGATTTGAAGTTAAAATCCTCAAATATGGTTAAATAGTGACTTTTTTCACGTTTTTCCTGTAGTGTGATACTACGTAAATATATTGATTTTTACCAATATTTCGATTCTATTTCATGTAGTATCACGATATGTGATTTGGCCTTCAAATCTCAGAATTTCGCATAATATTGCATTTTAAGCAAGTTTTCTTGCATTTTGTTTCGTACGAAAAATCATCGAATTTAGCAATATTTTGACGTTTATCATCCCCTTTTCCTTTATGTGACTTAAACAAAATATCATCGAATTAGGCAATATTTTGCCGTTTTCCACGTTTTTGTGAATTTTCAGTCTATGGTTTATTGTATATATATGGTCATATATATACAATAAAAATGATGCAAACACATAATTGATTAGATAATAACCTTAAATACTTCATTTTCAATTATCTATTTGTTTCTCGTTAAAATACTGAGTAAGATATTGAAAAGGGAAGAAGTTCGGTTTTTATTGCATATATCGACGTTTCAGCCGGATTAGAGCGGTTTTACGTGTACATCTTCCCTCGGTAATATAAACGGAAAATCAGGAACATTTTAGTTAATTCTAATGAAAACACATTATTTTTTATCATTTGTATTGGAAACAACATTGTCATATGTCTATTCTTGGATCTAAATAATACGAAACCTCGCCTTATGATTTGAAGTTAAAATCCTCAAATATGGTTAAATATTGAATTTTTTCACGTTTTTCATGTAGTTTGATATAACGTAAATATATTCATTTTTACCAATATTTCGATACTATTTCATGTAGTATCACGATATGTGATTTGGCCTTCAAATCTCAGAATTTCGCATAATATTGCATTTTAAGCAAGTTTTCTTGCCTTTTGTTTCGTACGAAAAATCATCGAATTTAGCAATATTTTGACGTTTATCATCCCCTTTTCCTTTATGTGATTTAAACAAAATATCATCGAATTAGGCAATATTTTGCCGTTTTCCACGTTTTTGTGAATTTTCAGTCTATGGGTATTATTTCATATATATACGATAAAAATGATGCAAACACATAATTGATTAGATAATAACCTTAAATACTTCATTTTCAATCATCTATTTGTTTCTCGTTAAAATACTGAGTAAGATAATGAAAAGGGGAGAAGTTCGGTTTTTATTGCATATATCGACGTTTCAGCCGGATTAGAGCGGTTTTACGTGTACATCTTCCGTCGGTAATATAAACGGAAAATCAGGAACATTTTAGTTAATTCTAATGAAAACACATTGATTTTTATAATTTGTATTGGAAACAACATTGTCATATGTCTTTTCTTGGATCTAAATAATACGAAACCTCTCTCTATGATTTGAAGTTTAAATCCTCAAATATGGTTAAATAGTGACTTTTTTCACGTTTTTCCAGTAGTTTGATACGACGTAAATATATTGATTTTTACTAATATTTCGATTCTATTTCATGTAGTATCACGATATGTGATTTGGCCTTCAAATCTCAGAATTTCGCATAATATTGCATTTTAAGCAAGTTTTCTTGCCTTGTGTTTCGTACGAAAAATCATCGAATTTAGCAATATTTTGACGTTTATCATCCCCTTTTCCTTTATGTGACTTAAACAAAATATCATCGAATTAGGCAATATTTTGCCGTTTTCCACGTTTTTGTGAATTTTCAGTCTATGGGTATTAATTCATTATATATACGATAAAAATGACGCAAACACATAATTGATTAGATAATAACCTTAAATACTTCATTGTCAATTATCTATTTGTTTCTCGTTAAAATACTGAGTAAGATATTGAAAAGGGAAGAAGTTCGGTTTTTATTGCATATATCGACGTTTCAGCCAGATTAGAGCGGTTTTACGTGTACATCTTCCCTCGGTAATATAAACGGAAAATCAGGAACATTTTAGTTAATTCTAATGAAAACACATTGATTTTTATCATTTGTATTAGAAACAACATTGTTATATGTCTATTCTTGTATCTAAATAATACGAAACCTCGCTCTATGATTTGAAGTTAAAATCCTCAAATATGGTTAAATATTGACTTTTTTCACGTTTTTCATGTAGTTTGATATTACGTAAATATATTCATTTTTACCAATATTTCGATACTATTTCACGTAGTATCACGATATGTGATTTGGCCTTCAAATCTCAGAATTTCGCATAATATTGCATTTTATGCAAGTTTTCTTGCCTTTTGTTTCGTACGAAAAATCATCGAATTTAGCAATATTTTGATGTTTATCATCCCCTTTTCCTTTATTTGATTTAAACAAAATATCATCGAATTAGGCAATATTTTGCGATTTTTCCACGTTTTTGTGAATTTTCACTCTATGGGTATTATTTCATATATATACGATAAAAATTATGCAAACACATAATTGATTAGATAATAACCTTAAATACTTCATTTTCAATCATCTATTTGTTTCTCGTAAAATACTGAGTAAGATATTGAAAAGGGGAGAAGTTCGGTTTTTATTGCATATATCGACGTTTCAGCCGGATTAGAGCGGTTTTTACGTGTACATCTTCCCTCGGTAATATAAACGAAAATCAGGAACATTTTAGTTAATTCTAATGAAAACACATTCATTTTTATCATTTGTATTGGAAACAACATTGTCATATGTCTTTTCTTGGATCTAAATAATACGAAACCTCTCTCTATGATTTGAAGTTAAAATCCTCAAATATGGTTAAATAGTGACTTTTTTCACGTTTTTCATGTAGTTTGATACTACGTAAATATATTGAGTTTTACCAATATTTCGATTCTATTTCATGTAGTATCACGATATGTGATTTGGCCTTCAAATCTCAGAATTTCGCATAATATTGCATTTTAAGCAAGTTTTCTTGCATTTTGTTTCGTACGAAAAATCATCGAATTTAGCAATATTTTGACGTTTATCATCCCCTTTTCCTTTATGTGACTTAAACAAAATATCATCGAATTAGGCAATATTTTGCCGTTTTCCACGTTTTTGTGAATTTTCAGTCTATGGTTATTAATTCATATATATACAATAAAAATGATGCAAACACATAATTGATTAGATAATAACCTTAAATACTTCATTTTCAATTATCTATTTGTTTCTCGGTAAAATACTGAGTAAGATATTGAAAAGGGAAGAAGTTCGGTTTTTATTGCATATATCGACGTTTCAGCCGGATTAGAGCGGTTTTACGTGTACATCTTCCCTCGGTAATATAAACGGAAAATCAGGAACATTTTAGTTAATTCTAATGAAAACACATTTTTTTTTATCATTTGTATTGGAAACAACATTGTCATATGTCTATTCTTGGATCTAAATAATACGAAACCTTGCTTTATGAATTGAAGTTAAAATCCTCAAATATGGTTAAATATTGACTTTTTTCACGTTTTTCATGTAGTTTGATATTACGTAAATATATTCATTTTTACCAATATTTCGATACTATTTCATGTTGTATCACGATATGTGATTTGGCCTTCAAATCTCAGAATTTCGCATAATATTGCATTTTAAGCAAGTTTTCTTGCCTTTTGTTTCGAACGAAAAATCTTCGAATTTAGCAATATTTTGACTTTTATCATCCCCTTTTCCTTTATGTGACTTGAACAAAATATCATCGAATTAGGCAATATTTTGCCGTTTTCCACGTTTTTGTGAATTTTCAGTCTATGGGTATTAATTCATATACATACGATAAAAATTATGCAAACACATAATTGATTAGATAATAACCTTAAATACTTCATTTTCAATCAACTATTTGTTTCTCGTTAAAATACTGAGTAAGATATTGAAAAGGGGAGAAGTTCTGTTTTTATTGCATATATCGACGTTTCAGCCGGAATAGAGCGATTTTCGTGTACATCTTCCATCGGTAATATAAACGGAAAATCAGGAACATTTTAGTTAATACCAATGAAAACACGTTGATTTTTATCATTTGTATTGGTAACAACACGGTTATATGTCTTTTCTTGGATCTAAATAATACGAAACCTCGCTCTATGATTTGAAGTTAAAATCCTCATATATGGTTAAATATTGACTTTTTTCACGTTTTTCATGTAGTTTGATATAACGTAAATATATTCATTTTTACCAATATTTCGATACTATTTCATGTAGTATCACGATATGTGATTTGGCCTTCAAATCTCAGAATTTCGCATAATATTGCATTTTAAGCAAGTTTTCTTGCCTTTTGTTTCGTATGAAAAATCATCGAATTTAGCAATATTTTGTCGTTTATCATCCCCTTTTCCTTTATGTGACTTAAACAAAATATCATCGAATTAGGCAATATTTTGCCGTTTTCCACGTTTTTGTGAATTTTCAGTCTATGGGAATTAATTCATATATATACGATAAAATTTATGCAAACACATAATTGATTAGATAATAACCTTAAATACTTCATTTTCAATCAACTATTTGTTTCTCGTTAAAATACTGAGTAAGATATTGAAAAGGGGAGAAGTTCTGTTTTTATTGCATATATCGACGTTTCAGCCGGAATACAGCGATTATCGTGTACATCTTCCATCGGTAAGTACATTTTGACGCTTATCATCCCCTTTTCCTTTATGTGACTTAAACAAAATATCATCGAATTAGGCAATATTTTGCCGTTTTCCACGTTTTTGTGAATTTTCAGTCTATGGGTATTAATTCATATATATACGATAAAAATGATACAAACACATAATTGATTAGATAATAACCTTAAATACTTCATTTTCAATCATCTATTTGTTTCTCGTTAAAATACTGAGTAAGATAATGAAAAGGGGAGAAGTTCGGTTTTTATTGCATATATCGACGTTTCAAGCGGATTAGAGCGGTTTTACGTGTACATCTTCCCTCGGTAATATAAACGGAAAATCAAGAACATTTTAGTTAATTCTAATGAAAACACATTGATTTTTATAATTTGTATTGGAAACAACATTGTCATATGTCTTTTCTTGGATCTAAATAAAACGAAACCTCGCTCTATGATTTGAAGTTAAAATCCTCAAATATGGTTAAATAGTGACTTTTTTCACGTTTTTCATGTAGTTTGATACTACGTAAATATATTCATTTTTACCAATATTTCGATTCTATTTCATGTAGTATCACGATATGTGATTTGGCCTTCAAATCTCAGAATTTCGCATAATATTGCATTTTAAGCAAGTTTTCTTGCATTTTGTTTCGTACGAAAAATCATCGAATTTAGCAATATTTTGACGTTTATCATCCCATTTTCCTTTATGTGACTTAAACAAAATATCATCGAATTAGGCAATATTTTGCCGTTTTCTACGTTTTTGTGAATTTTCAGTCTATGGGTATTAATTCATTATATATACGATAAAAATGACGCAAACACATAATTGATTAGATAATAACCTTAAATACTTCATTTTCAATCATCTATTTGTTTCTCGTTAAAATACTGAGTAAGATAATGAAAAGGGGAGAAGTTCTGTTTTTATTGCATATATCGACGTTTCAGCCGGAAAAAAGCGATTTTCGTGTACATCTTCCATCGGTAATATAAACGGAAAATCAGGAACATTTTAGTTAATACTAATGAAAACACATTGATTTTTATCATTTGTATTGGAAACAACATTGTCATATGTCTTTTCTTGGATCTAAATAATACGAAACCTCGCTCTATGATTTGAAGTTAAAATCCTCAAATATGGTTAAATAGTGACTTTTTTCACGTTTTTCATGTAGTTTGATACTACGTAAATATATTGAGTTTTACCAATATTTCGATTCTATTTCATGTTGTATCACGATATGTGATTTGGCCTTCAAATCTCAGAATTTCGCATAATATTGCATTTTAAGCAAGTTTTCTTGCATTTTGTTTCGTACGAAAAATCATCGAATTTAGCAATATTTTGACGTTTATCATCCCCTTTTCCTTTATGTGACTTAAACAAAATATCATCGAATTAGGCAATATTTTGCCGTTTTCCACGTTTTTGTGAATTTTCAGTCTATTGGTATTAATTCATATATATACGATAAAAATGATGCAAACACATAATTGATTAGATAATAACCTTAAATACTTCATTTTCAATCAACTATTTGTTTCTCGTTAAAATACTGAGTAAGATATTGAAAAGGGGAGAAGTTCTGTTTTTATTGCATATATCGACGTTTCAGCCGGATTAGAGCGGTTTTACGTGTACATCTTCCATCGGTAATATAAACGGAAAATCAGGAACATTTTAGTTAATACCAATGAAAACACATTGATTTTTATCATTTGTATTGGTAACAACACTGTCATATGTCTTTCTTGGATCTAAATAATGCGAAACCTCGCTCTATGATTTGAAGTTAAAATCCTCATATATGGTTAGATATTGACTTTTTTCACGTTTTTCATATAGTTTGATATAACGTAATTCATTTTTACCAATATTTCGATACTATTTCACGTAGTATCATGATATGTGATTTGGCCTTCAAATCTCAGAATTTCGCATAATATTGCATTTTAAGCAAGTTTTCTTGCCTTTTGTTTCGTACGAAAAATCATCGAATTTAGCAATATTTTGACGTTTATCATCCCCTTTTCCTTTATGTGACAAACAAAATATCATCGAATTAGGCAATATTTTGCCGTTTTCACGTTTTTGTGAATTTTCAGTCTATGGGTATTAATTCATATATATACGATAAAAATGATGCAAACACATAATTGATTAGATAATAACCTTAAATACTTCATTTTCAATCATCTATTTGTTTCTCGTTAAAATACTGAGTAAGATAATGAAAAGGGGAGAAGTTTGGTTTTTATTGCATATATCGACGTTTCAGCCGGATTAGAGCGGTTTTACGTGTACATCATCCCTCGGTAATATAAACGGAAAATCAGGAACATTTTAGTTAATTCTAATGAAAACACATTGATTTTTATAATTTGTATTGGAAACAACATTGTCATATGTCTTTTCTTGGATCTAAATAATACGAAACCTCGCTCTATGATTTGAAGTTAAAATCCTCAAATATGGTTAAATAGTGACTTTTTTCACGTTTTTCATGTAGTTTGATACTACGTAAATATATTCATTTTTACCAATATTTCGATTCTATTTCATGTAGTATCACGATATGTGATTTGGCCTCCAAATCTCAGAATTTCGCATAATATTGCATTTTAAGCAAGTTTTCTTGCCTTTTGTTTCGTACGAAAAATCATCGAATTTAGCAATATTTTGACGTTTATCATCCCCTTTTCCTTTATGTGACTTAAACAGAATATCATCGAAGTAGGCAATATTTTGCCGTTTTCCACGTTTTTGTGAATTTTCAGTCTATGCGTATTAATTCATATATATACGATAAAAATGATGCAAACACATAATTGATTAGATAATAACCTTAAATACTTCATTTTCAATCAACTATTTGTTTCTCGTTAAAATACTGAGTAAGATATTGATAAGGGGAGAAGTTCTGTTTTTATTGCATATATCGACGTTTCAGCCGGATTAGAGCGGTTTTACGTGTACATCTTCCATCGGTAATATAAACGGAAAATCAGGAACATTTTAGTTAATGCCAATGAAAACACATTGATTTTTATCATTTGTATTGGTAACAACACTGTCATATGTCTTTTCATGGATCTAAATAATACGAAACCTCGCTCTATGATTTGAAGTTAAAATCCTCATATATGGTTAAATATTGACTTTTTTCACGTTTTTCATGTAGTTTGATATAACGTAAATATATTCATTTTTACCAATATTACGATACTATTTCATGTAGTATCACGATATGTGATTTGGCCTTCAAATCTCAGAATTTCGCATAATATTGCATTTTAAGCAAGTTTTCTTGCCTTTTGTTTCGTACGAAAAATCATCGAATTTAGCAATATTTTGTCGTTTATCATCCCCTTTTCCTTTATGTGACTTAAACAAAATATCATCGAATTAGGCAATATTTTGCCGTTTTCCACGTTTTTGTGAATTTTCAGTCTATGGGAATTAATTCATATATATACGATAAAAATTATGCAAACACATAATTGATTAGATAATAACCTTAAATACTTCATTTTCAATCAACTATTTGTTTCTCGTTAAAATACTGAGTAAGATATTGAAAAGAGGAGAAGTTCTGTTTTTATTGCATATATCGACGTTTCAGCCGGAATACAGCGATTTTCGTGTACATCTTCCATCGGTAAGTACATTTTGACGCTTATCATCCCCTTTTCCTTTATGTGACTTAAACAAAATATCATCGAATTAGGCAATATTTTGCCGTTTCCCACGTTTTTGTGAATTTTCAGTCTATTGGTATTAATTCATATATATACAATAAAAATGATGCAAACACATAATTGATTAGATAATAACCTTAAATACTTCATTTTCAATCAACTATTTGTTTCTCGTTAAAATACTGAGTAAGATATTGAAAAGGGGAGAAGTTCTGTTTTTATTGCATATATCGACGTTTCAGCCGGAATAGAGCGATTTTCGTGTACATCTTTCATCGGTAATATAAACGGAAAATCAGGAACATTTTAGTTAATTCTAATGAAAACACATTGATTTTTATCATTTGTATTGGAAACAACATTGTCATATGTCTTTTCTTGGATCTAAATAATGCGAAACCTCGCTCAATGATTTGAAGTTAAAATCCTCATATATGGTTTAATATTAACTTTTTTCACGTTTTTCATGTAGTTTGATATAACGTAAATATATTTATTTTAACCAATATTTCGATACTATTTCATGTAGTATCACGATATGTGATTTGGCCTTCAAATCTCAGAATTTCGCATAATATTGCATTTTAAGCAAGTTTTCTTGCCTTTTGTTTCGTACGAAAAATCATCGTATTTAGCAATATTTTGACGTTTATCATCCCCTTTTCCTTTATGTGACTTAAACAAAATATCATCGAATTAGGCAATATTTTGCCGTTTTCCACGTTTTTGTGAATTTTCAGTCTATGGGTATTAATTCATATATATACGATAAAAATGATGCAAACACATAATTGATTAGATAATAACCTTAAATACTTCATTTTCAATCATCTATTTGTTTCTCGTTAAAATACTGAGTAAGATAATGAAAAGGGGAGAAGTTCTGTTTTTATTGCATATATCGACGTTTCAGCCGGAAAAAAGCGATTTTCGTGTACATCTTCCATCGGTAATATAAACGGAAAATCAGGAAAATTTTAGTTAATACTAATGAAAAAACATGGATTTTTATCATTTGTATTGGAAACAACATTGTCATATGTCTTTTCTTGGATCTAAATAATACGAAACCTCGCTCTATGATTTGAAGTTAAAATCCTCAAATATGGTTAAATAGTGACTTTTTTCACGTTTTTCATGTAGTTTGATACTACGTAAATATATTGAGTTTTACCAATATTTCGATTCTATTTCATGTTGTATCATGATATGTGATTTGGCCTTCAAATCTCAGAATTTCGCATAATATTGCATTTTAAGCAAGTTTTCTTGCATTTTGTTTCGTACGAAAAATCATCGAATTTAGCAATATTTTGACGTTTATCATCCCCTTTTCCTTTATGTGACTTAAACAAAATATCATCGAATTAGGCAATATTTTGCCGTTTTCCACGTTTTTGTGAATTTTCAGTCTATGGGTATTAATTCATATATATACGATAAAAATTATGCAAACACATAATTGATTAGATAATAACCTTAAATACTTCATTTGCAATCAACTATTTGTTTCTCGTTAAAATACTGAGTAAGATATTGAAAAGGGGAGAAGTTCTGTTTTTATTGCATATATCGACGTTTCAGCCGGAATAGAGCGATTTTCGTGTACATCTTCCATCGGTAATATAAACAGAAAATCAGGAACATTTTAGTTAATACTAATGAAAACACATTGATTTTTATAATTTGTATTGGAAACAACATTGTCATATGTCTTTTCTTGGATCTAAATAATACGAAACCTCTCTCTATGATTTGAAGTTAAAATCCTCAAATATGGTTAAATAGTGACTTTTTTCACGTTTTTCCTGTAGTTTGATGCTACGTAAATATATTGATTTTTACCAATATTTCGATTCTATTTCATGTAGTATCACGATATGTGATTTGGCCTTCAAATCTCAGAATTTCGCATAATATTGCATTTTAAGCAAGTTTTCTTGCATTTTGTTTCGTACGAAAAATCATCGAATTTAGCAATATTTTGACGTTTATCATCCCCCTTTTCCTTTATGTAACTTAAACAAAATATCATCGAATTAGGCAATATTTTGCCGTTTTCCACGTTTTTGTGAATTTTCAGTCTATAGGTATTAATTCATATATATACAATAAAAATGATGCAAACACATAATTGATTAGATAATAACCTTAAATACTTCATTTTCAATTATCTATTTGTTTCTCGTTAAAGTACTGAGTAAGATATTGAAAAGGGAAGAAGTTCGGTTTTTATTGCATATATCGACGTTTCAGCCGGATTAGAGCGGTTTTACGTGTACATCTTCCCTCGGTAATATAAACGGAAAATCAGGAACGTTTTAGTTAATTCTAATGAAAACCCATTGATTTTTATCATTTGTATTGGAAACAACATTGTCATATGTCTATTCTTGGATCTAAATAATACGAAACCTCGCTCTATGATTTGAAGTTAAAATCCTCAAATATGGTTAAATATTGACTTTTTTCACGTTTTTCATGTAGTTTGATATTACGTAAATATATTCATTTTTACCAATATTTCGATACTATTTCATGTAGTATCACGATATGTGATTTGGCCTTCAAATCTCAGAATTTCGCATAATATTGCATTTTAAGCAAGTTTTCTTGCCTTTTGTTTCGTACGAAAAATCATCGAATTTAGCAATATTTTGACGTTTATCATCCCCTTTTCCTTTATGTGACTTAAACAAAATATCATCGAATTAGGCAATATTTTGCCGTTTTCCACGTTTTTGTGAATTTTCAGTCTATGGGTATTAATTCATATATATACGATAAAAATTATGCAAACACATAATTGATTAGATAATAACCTTAAATACTTCATTTGCAATCAACTATTTGTTTCTCGTTAAAATACTGAGTAAGATATTGAAAAGGGGAGAAGTTCTGTTTTTATTGCATATATCGACGTTTCAGCCGGAATACAGCGATTATCTCAGAATTTCGCATAATATTGCATTTTAATCAAGTTTTCTTGCCTTTTGTTTCGTACGAAAAATCATCGAATTTAGCAATATTTTGACGTTTATCATCCTTTTTTCCTTTATTTGATTTAAACAAAATATCATCGAATTAGGCAATATTTTGCTTTTTTTCCACGTTTTTGTGAATTTTCACTCTATGGGTATTATTTCATATATATACAATAAAAATTATGCAAACACATAATTGATTAGATAATAACCTTAAATACTTCATTTTCAATCAACTATTTGTTTCTCGTTAAAATACTGAGTAAGATAATGAAAAGGGGAGAAGTTCTGTTTTTATTGCATATATCGACGTTTCAGCCGGAATAGAGCGATTTTCGTGTACATCTTCCATCGGTAATATAAACGGAAAATCAGGAACATTTTCGTTAATTCTAATGAAAACACATTGATTTTTATCATTTGTATTGGAAACAACATTGTCATATGTCTTTTTTTGGATCTAAATAATGCGAAACCTCGCTCTATGATTTGAAGTTAAAATCCTCATATATGGTTAAATATTGACTTTTTTCACGTTTTTCATGTAGTTTGATATAACGTAAATATATTCATTTTTACCAATATTTCGATACTATTTCATGTAGTATCACGATATGTGATTTGGCCTTCAAATCTCAGAATTTCGCATAATATTGCATTTTAAACAAGTTTTCTTGCCTTTTGTTTCGTACGAAAAATCATCGAATTTAGCAATATTTTGACGTTTATCATCCCATTTTCCTTTGTGTGACTTAAACAAAATATCATCGAATTAGGCAATATTTTGCCGTTTTCCACGTTTTTGTGAATTTTCAGTCTATGGGTATTAATTCATATATATACGATAAAAATTATGCAAACACATAATTGATTAGATAATAACCTTAAATACTTCATTTTCAATCATCTATTTGGTTCTCGTTAAAATACTGAGTAAGATAATGAAAAGGGGAGAAGTTCGGTTTTTATTGCATATATCGACGTTTCAGCCGGATTTGAGCGGTTTTACGTGTACATCTTCCCTCGGTAATATAAACGGAAAATCAGGAACATTTTAGTTAATTCTAATGAAAAAACATTGATTTTTATAATTTGTATTGGAAACAACATTGTCATCTGTCTTTTCTTGGATCTAAATAAAACGAAACCTCGCTCTATGATTTGAAGTTAAAATCCTCAAATATGGTTAAATAGTGACTTTTTTCACGTTTTTCATGTAGTTTGATACTACGTAAATATATTCATTTTTACCAATATTTCGATTCTATTTCATGTAGTATCACGATATGTGATTTGGCCTTCAAATCTCAGAATTTCGCATAATATTGCATTTTAAGCAAGTTTTCTTGCATTTTGTTTCGTACGAAAAATCATCGAATTTAGCAATATTTTGACGTTTATCATCCCCTTTTCCTTTATGTGACTTAAACAAAATATCATCGAATTAGGCAATATTTTGCCGTTTTCCACGTTTTTGTGAATTTTCAGTCTATGGGTATTAATTCATATATATACGATAAAAATTATGCAAACACATAATTGATTAGATAATAACCTTAAATACTTCATTTTCAATCATCTATTTGTTTCTCGTTAAAATACTGAGTAAGATAATGAAAAGGGGAGAAGTTCTGTTTTTATTGCATATATCGACGTTTCAGCCGGAAAAAAGCGATTTTCGTGTACATCTTCCATCGGTAATATAAACGGAAAATCAGGAATATTTTAGTTAATACTAATGAAAAAACATTGATTTTTATCATTTGTATTGGAAACAACATTGTCATATGTCTTTTCTTGGATCTAAATAATACGAAACCTCGCTCTATGATTTGAAGTTAAAATCCTCAAATATGGTTAAATAGTGACTTTTTTCACGTTTTTCATGTAGTTTGATACTACGTAAATATATTGAGTTTTACCAATATTTCGATTCTATTTCATGTTGTATCACGATATGTGATTTGGCCTTCAAATCTCAGAATTTCGCATAATATTGCATTTTAAGCAAGTTTTCTTGCATTTTGTTTCGTACGAAAAATCATCGAATTTAGCAATATTTTGACGTTTATAATCCCCTTTTCCTTTATGTGACTTAAACAAAATATCATCGAATTAGGCAATATTTTACCGTTTTCCACGTTTTTGTGAATTTTCAGTCTATGGGTATTAATTCATATATATACGATAAAAATTATGCAAACACATAATTGATTAGATAATAACCTTAAATACTTCATTTGCAATCAACTATTTGTTTCTCGTTAAAATACTGAGTAAGATATTGAAAAGGGGAGAAGTTCTGTTTTTATTGCATATATCGACGTTTCAGCCGGAAAAAAGCGATTTTCGTGTACATCTTCCATCGGTAATATAAACAGAAAATCAGGAACATTTTAGTTAATACTAATGAAAACACATTGATTTTTATAATTTGTATTGGAAACAACATTGTCATATGTCTTTTCTTGGATCTAAATAATACGAAACCTCTCTCTATGATTTGAAGTTAAAATCCTCAAATATGGTTAAATAGTGACTTTTTCACGTTTTTCCTGTAGTTTGATGCTACGTAAATATATTGATTTTTACCAATATTTCGATTCTATTTCATGTAGTATCACGACATGTGATTTGGCCTTCAAATCTCAGAATTTCGCATAATATTGCATTTTAAGCAAGTTTTCTTGCATTTTGTTTCGTACGAAAAATCATCGAATTTAGCAATATTTTGACGTTTATCATCCCTTTTCCTTTATGTAACTTAAACAAAATATCATCGAATTAGGCAATATTTTGCCGTTTTCCACGTTTTTGTGAATTTTCAGTCTATGGGTATTAATTCATATATATACAATAAAAATGATGCAAACACATAATTGATTAGATAATAACCTTAAATACTTCATTTTCAATTATCTATTTGTTTCTCGTTAAAGTACTGAGTAAGATATTGAAAAGGGAAGAAGTTCGGTTTTTATTGCATATATCGACGTTTCAGCCGGATTAGAGCAGTTTTACGTGTACATCTTCCCTCGGTAATATAAACGGAAAATCAGGAACATTTTAGTTAATTCTAATGAAAACCCATTGATTTTTATCATTTGTATTGGAAACAACATTGTCATATGTCTATTCTTGGATCTAAATAATACGAAACCTCTCTCTATGATTTGAAGTTAAAATCCTCAAATATGGTTAAATATTGACTTTTTTCACGTTTTTCATGTAGTTTGATATTACGTAAATATATTCATTTTTACCAATATTTCGATACTATTTCATGTAGTATCACGATATGTGATTTGGCCTTCAAATCTCAGAATTTCGCATAATATTGCATTTTAAGCAAGTTTTCTTGCCTTTTGTTTCGTACGAAAAATCATCGAATTTAGCAATATTTTGACGTTTATCATCCCCTTTTCCTTTATGTGACTTAAACAAAATATCATCGAATTAGGCAATATTTTGCCGTTTTCCACGTTTTTGTGAATTTTCAGTCTATGGGTATTAATTCATATATATACGATAAAAATTATGCAAACACATAATTGATTAGATAATAACCTTAAATACTTCATTTGCAATCAACTATTTGTTTCTCGTTAAAATACTGAGTAAGATATTGAAAAGGGGAGAAGTTCTGTTTTTATTGCATATATCGACGTTTCAGCCGGAATACAGCGATTATCTCAGAATTTCGCATAATATTGCATTTTAATCAAGTTTTCTTGCCTTTTGTTTCGTACGAAAAATCATCGAATTTAGCAATATTTTGACGTTTATCATCCTTTTTTCCTTTATTTGATTTAAACAAAATATCATCGAATTAGGCAATATTTTGCGTTTTTTCCACGTTTTTGTGAATTTTCACTCTATGGGTATTATTTCATATATATACAATAAAAATTATGCAAACACATAATTGATTAGATAATAACCTTAAATACTTCATTTTCAATCAACTATTTTTTTCTCGTTGAAATACTGAGTAAGATATTAAAAAGGGGAGAAGTTCTGTTTTTATTGCATATATCGACGTTTCAGCCGGAATAGAGCGATTTTCGTGTACATCTTCCATCGGTAATATAAACAGAAAGTCAGGAACATTTTAGTTAATACTAATGAAAACACATTGATTTTTATCATTTGTATTGGTAACAACATTGTCATATGTCTTTTCTTGGATCTAAATAATACGAAACCTCGCTCTATGATTTGAAGTTAAAATCCTCATATATGGTTAAATATTGACTTTTTTCACGTTTTTCATGTAGTTTTATATAACGTATATATATTCATTTTTACCAATATTTCGATACTATTTCATGTAGTATCACGATATGTGATTTGGCCTTCAAATCTCAGAATTTCGCATAATATTGCATTTTAAGCAAATTTTCTTGCCTTTTGTTTCGTACGAAAAATCATCGAATTTAGCAATATTTTGACTTTTATCATCCCCTTTTCCTTTATGTGACTTAAACAAAATATCATCGAATTAGGCAATATTTTGCCGTTTTCCACGTTTTTGTGAATTTTCAGTCTACGGGTATTAATTCATATATATACGATAAAAATAATGCAAACACATAATTGATTAGATAATAACCTTAAATACTTCATTTTCAATCATCTATTTGGTTCTCGTTAAAATACTGAGTAAGATAATGAAAAGGGGAGAAGTTCGGTTTTTATTGCATATATCGACGTTTCAGCCGGATTTGAGCGGTTTTACGTGTACATCTTCCCTCGGTAATATAAACGGAAAATCAGGAACATTTTAGTTAATTCTAATGAAAAAACATTGATTTTTATAATTTGTATTGGAAACAACATTGTCATATGTCTTTTCTTGGATCTAAATAAAACGAAACCTCGCTCTATGATTTGAAGTTAAAATCCTCAAATATGGTTAAATAGTGACTTTTTTCACGTTTTTCATGTAGTTTGATACTACGTAAATATATTGATTTTTACCAATATTTCGATTCTATTTCATGTAGTATCACGATATGTGATTTGGCCTTCAAATCTCAGAATTTCGCATAATATTGCATTTTAAGCAAGTTTTCTTGCATTTTGTTTCGTACGAAAAATCATCGAATTTAGCAATATTTTGACGTTTATCATCCCCTTTTCCTTTATGTGACTTAAACAAAATATCATCGAATTAGGCAATATTTTGCCGTTTTCCACGTTTTTGTGAATTTTCAGTCTATGGGTATTAATTCATATATATACGATAAAAATTATGCAAACACATAATTGATTAGATAATAACCTTAAATACTTCATTTGCAATCAACTATTTGTTTCTCGTTAAAATACTGAGTAAGATATTGAAAAGGGGAGAAGTTCTGTTTTTATTGCATATATCGACGTTTCAGCCGGAATACAGCGATTATCTCAGAATTTCGCATAATATTGCATTTTAATCAAGTTTTCTTGCCTTTTGTTTCGTACGAAAAATCATCGAATTTAGCAATATTTTGACGTTTATCATCCTTTTTTCCTTTATTTGATTTAAACAAAATATCATCGAATTAGGCAATATTTTGCTTTTTTTCCACGTTTTTGTGAATTTTCACTCTATGGGTATTATTTCATATATATACAATAAAAATTATGCAAACACATAATTGATTAGATAATAACCTTAAATACTTCATTTTCAATCAACTATTTGTTTCTCGTTAAAATACTGAGTAAGATAATGAAAAGGGGAGAAGTTCTGTTTTTATTGCATATATCGACGTTTCTGCCGGAATAGAGCGATTTTCGTGTACATCTTCCATCGGTAATATAAACGGAAAATCAGGAACATTTTCGTTAATTCTAATGAAAACACATTGATTTTTATCATTTGTATTGGAAACAACATTGTCATATGTCTTTTTTTGGATCTAAATAATGCGAAACCTCGCTCTATGATTTGAAGTTAAAATCCTCATATATGGTTAAATATTGACTTTTTTCACGTTTTTCATGTAGTTTGATATAACGTAAATATATTCATTTTTACCAATATTTCGATACTATTTCATGTAGTATCACGATATGTGATTTGGCCTTCAAATCTCAGAATTTCGCATAATATTGCATTTTAAACAAGTTTTCTTGCCTTTTGTTTCGTACGAAAAATCATCGAATTTAGCAATATTTTGACGTTTATAATCCCCTTTTCCTTTATGTGACTTAAACAAAATATCATCGAATTAGGCAATATTTTGCCGTTTTCCACGTTTTTGTGAATTTTCAGTCTACGGGTATTAATTCATATATATACGATAAAAATAATGCAAACACATAATTGATTAGATAATAACCTTAAATACTTCATTTTCAATCATCTATTTGTTTCTCGTTAAAATACTGAGTAAGATAATGAAAAGGGGAGAAGTTCTGTTTTTATTGCATATATCGACGTTTCAGCCGGAAAAAAGCGATTTTCGTGTACATCTTCCATCGGTAATATAAACAGAAAATCAGGAAGATTTTTGTTAATACTAATGAAAACACATTGATTTTTATAATTTGTATTGGAAACAACATTGTCATATGTCTTTTCTTGGATCTAAATAATACGAAACCTCTCTCTATGATTTGAAGTTAAAATCCTCAAATATGGTTAAATAGTGACTTTTTCACGTTTTTCCTGTAGTTTGATGCTACGTAAATATATTGATTTTTACCAATATTTCGATTCTATTTCATGTAGTATCACGACATGTGATTTGGCCTTCAAATCTCAGAATTTCGCATAATATTGCATTTTAAGCAAGTTTTCTTGCATTTTGTTTCGTACGAAAAATCATCGAATTTAGCAATATTTTGACGTTTATCATCCCTTTTCCTTTATGTAACTTAAACAAAATATCATCGAATTAGGCAATATTTTGCCGTTTTCCACGTTTTTGTGAATTTTCAGTCTATGGGTATTAATTCATATATATACAATAAAAATGATGCAAACACATAATTGATTAGATAATAACCTTAAATACTTCATTTTCAATTATCTATTTGTTTCTCGTTAAAGTACTGAGTAAGATATTGAAAAGGGAAGAAGTTCGGTTTTTATTGCATATATCGACGTTTCAGCCGGATTAGAGCAGTTTTACGTGTACATCTTCCCTCGGTAATATAAACGGAAAATCAGGAACATTTTAGTTAATTCTAATGAAAACCCATTGATTTTTATCATTTGTATTGGAAACAACATTGTCATATGTCTATTCTTGGATCTAAATAATACGAAACCTCGCTCTATGATTTGAAGTTAAAATCCTCAAATATGGTTAAATATTGACTTTTTTCACGTTTTTCATGTAGTTTGATATTACGTAAATATATTCATTTTTACCAATATTTCGATACTATTTCATGTAGTATCACGATATGTGATTTGGCCTTCAAATCTCAGAATTTCGCATAATATTGCATTTTAAGCAAGTTTTCTTGCCTTTTGTTTCGTACGAAAAATCATCGAATTTAGCAATATTTTGACGTTTATCATCCCCTTTTCCTTTATGTGACTTAAACAAAATATCATCGAATTAGGCAATATTTTGCCGTTTTCCACGTTTTTGTGAATTTTCAGTCTATGGGTATTAATTCATATATATACGATAAAAATTATGCAAACACATAATTGATTAGATAATAACCTTAAATACTTCATTTGCAATCAACTATTTGTTTCTCGTTAAAATACTGAGTAAGATATTGAAAAGGGGAGAAGTTCTGTTTTTATTGCATATATCGACGTTTCAGCCGGAATACAGCGATTATCTCAGAATTTCGCATAATATTGCATTTTAATCAAGTTTTCTTGCCTTTTGTTTCGTACGAAAAATCATCGAATTTAGCAATATTTTGACGTTTATCATCCTTTTTTCCTTTATTTGATTTAAACAAAATATCATCGAATTAGGCAATATTTTGCGTTTTTTCCACGTTTTTGTGAATTTTCACTCTATGGGTATTATTTCATATATATACAATAAAAATTATGCAAACACATAATTGATTAGATAATAACCTTAAATACTTCATTTTCAATCAACTATTTTTTTCTCGTTGAAATACTGAGTAAGATATTAAAAAGGGGAGAAGTTCTGTTTTTATTGCATATATCGACGTTTCAGCCGTAATAGAGCGATTTTCGTGTACATCTTCCATCGGTAATATAAACAGAAAGTCAGGAACATTTTAGTTAATACTAATGAAAACACATTGATTTTTATCATTTGTATTGGTAACAACATTGTCATATGTCTTTTCTTGGATCTAAATAATACGAAACCTCGCTCTATGATTTGAAGTTAAAATCCTCATATATGGTTAAATATTGACTTTTTTCACGTTTTTCATGTAGTTTTATATAACGTATATATATTCATTTTTACCAATATTTCGATACTATTTCATGTAGTATCACGATATGTGATTTGGCCTTCAAATCTCAGAATTTCTCATAAAATTGCATTTTAAGCAAATTTTCTTGCCTTTTGTTTCGTACGAAAAATCATCGAATTTAGCAATATTTTGACTTTTATCATCCCCTTTTCCTTTATGTGACTTAAACAAAATATCATCGAATTAGGCAATATTTTGCCGTTTTCCACGTTTTTGTGAATTTTCAGTCTACGGGTATTAATTCATATATATACGATAAAAATAATGCAAACACATAATTGATTAGATAATAACCTTAAATACTTCATTTTCAATCATCTATTTGGTTCTCGTTAAAATACTGAGTAAGATAATGAAAAGGGGAGAAGTTCGGTTTTTATTGCATATATCGACGTTTCAGCCAGATTTGAGCGGTTTTACGTGTACATCTTCCCTCGGTAATATAAACGGAAAATCAGGAACATTTTAGTTAATTCTAATGAAAAAACATTGATTTTTATAATTTGTATTGGAAACAACATTGTCATATGTCTTTTCTTGGATCTAAATAAAACGAAACCTCGCTCTATGATTTGAAGTTAAAATCCTCAAATATGGTTAAATAGTGACTTTTTTCACGTTTTTCATGTAGTTTGATACTACGTAAATATATTGATTTTTACCAATATTTCGATTCTATTTCATGTAGTATCACGATATGTGATTTGGCCTTCAAATCTCAGAATTTCGCATAATATTGCATTTTAAGCAAGTTTTCTTGCATTTTGTTTCGTACGAAAAATCATCGAATTTAGCAATATTTTGACGTTTATCATCCCCTTTTCCTTTATGTGACTTAAACAAAATATCATCGAATTAGGCAATATTTTGCCGTTTTCCACGTTTTTGTGAATTTTCAGTCTATGGGTATTAATTCATATATATACGATAAAAATTATGCAAACACATAATTGATTAGATAATAACCTTAAATACTTCATTTGCAATCAACTATTTGTTTCTCGTTAAAATACTGAGTAAGATATTGAAAAGGGGAGAAGTTCTGTTTTTATTGCATATATCGACGTTTCAGCCGGAATACAGCGATTATCTCAGAATTTCGCATAATATTGCATTTTAATCAAGTTTTCTTGCCTTTTGTTTCGTACGAAAAATCATCGAATTTAGCAATATTTTGACGTTTATCATCCTTTTTTCCTTTATTTGATTTTAACAAAATATCATCGAATTAGGCAATATTTTGCTTTTTTTCCACGTTTTTGTGAATTTTCACTCTATGGGTATTATTTCATATATATACAATAAAAATTATGCAAACACATAATTGATTAGATAATAACCTTAAATACTTCATTTTCAATCAACTATTTGTTTCTCGTTAAAATACTGAGTAAGATAATGAAAAGGGGAGAAGTTCTGTTTTTATTGCATATATCGACGTTTCAGCCGGAATAGAGCGATTTTCGTGTACATCTTCCATCGGTAATATAAACGGAAAATCAGGAACATTTTCGTTAATTCTAATGAAAACACATTGATTTTTATCATTTGTATTGGAAACAACATTGTCATATGTCTTTTTTTGGATCTAAATAATGCGAAACCTCGCTCTATGATTTGAAGTTAAAATCCTCATATATGGTTAAATATTGACTTTTTTCACGTTTTTCATGTAGTTTGATATAACGTAAATATATTCATTTTTACCAATATTTCGATACTATTTCATGTAGTATCACGATATGTGATTTGGCCTTCAAATCTCAGAATTTCGCATAATATTGCATTTTAAACAAGTTTTCTTGCCTTTTGTTTCGTACGAAAAATCATCGAATTTAGCAATATTTTGACGTTTATAATCCCCTTTTCCTTTATGTGACCTAAACAAAATATCATCGAATTAGGCAATATTTTGCCGTTTTCCACGTTTTTGTGAATTTTCAGTCTACGGGTATTAATTCATATATATACGATAAAAATAATGCAAACACATAATTGATTAGATAATAACCTTAAATACTTCATTTTCAATCATCTATTTGTTTCTCGTTAAAATACTGAGTAAGATAATGAAAAGGGGAGAAGTTCTGTTTTTATTGCATATATCGACGTTTCAGCCGGAAAAAAGCGATTTTCGTGTACATCTTCCATCGGTAATATAAACAGAAAATCAGGAACATTTTAGTTAATACTAATGAAAACACATTGATTTTTATAATTTGTATTGGAAACAACATTGTCATATGTCTTTTCTTGGATCTAAATAATACGAAACCTCTCTCTATGATTTGAAGTTAAAATCCTCAAATATGGTTAAATAGTGACTTTTTCACGTTTTTCCTGTAGTTTGATGCTACGTAAATATATTGATTTTTACCAATATTTCGATTCTATTTCATGTAGTATCACGACATGTGATTTGGCCTTCAAATCTCAGAATTTCGCATAATATTGCATTTTAAGCAAGTTTTCTTGCATTTTGTTTCGTACGAAAAATCATCGAATTTAGCAATATTTTGACGTTTATCATCCCTTTTCCTTTATGTAACTTAAACAAAATATCATCGAATTAGGCAATATTTTGCCGTTTTCCACGTTTTTGTGAATTTTCAGTCTATGGGTATTAATTCATATATATACAATAAAAATGATGCAAACACATAATTGATTAGATAATAACCTTAAATACTTCATTTTCAATTATCTATTTGTTTCTCGTTAAAGTACTGAGTAAGATATTGAAAAGGGAAGAAGTTCGGTTTTTATTGCATATATCGACGTTTCAGCCGGATTAGAGCGGTTTTACGTGTACATCTTCCCTCGGTAATATAAACGGAAAATCAGGAACATTTTAGTTAATTCTAATGAAAATCCATTGATTTTTATCATTTGTATTGGAAACAACATTGTCATATGTCTATTCTTGGATCTAAATAATACGAAACCTCGCTCTATGATTTGAAGTTAAAATCCTCAAATATGGTTAAATATTGACTTTTTTCACGTTTTTCATGTAGTTTGATATTACGTAAATATATTCATTTTTACCAATATTTCGATACTATTTCATGTAGTATCACGATATGTGATTTGGCCTTCAAATCTCAGAATTTCGCATAATATTGCATTTTAAGCAAGTTTTCTTGCCTTTTGTTTCGTACGAAAAATCATCGAATTTAGCAATATTTTGACGTTTATCATCCCCTTTTCCTTTATGTGACTTAAACAAAATATCATCGAATTAGGCAATATTTTGCCGTTTTCCACGTTTTTGTGAATTTTCAGTCTATGGGTATTAATTCATATATATACGATAAAAATTATGCAAACACATAATTGATTAGATAATAACCTTAAATACTTCATTTGCAATCAACTATTTGTTTCTCGTTAAAATACTGAGTAAGATATTGAAAAGGGGAGAAGTTCTGTTTTTATTGCATATATCGACGTTTCAGCCGGAATACAGCGATTATCTCAGAATTTCGCATAATATTGCATTTTAATCAAGTTTTCTTGCCTTTTGTTTCGTACGAAAAATCATCGAATTTAGCAATATTTTGACGTTTATCATCCTTTTTTCCTTTATTTGATTTAAACAAAATATCATCGAATTAGGCAATATTTTGCGTTTTTTCCACGTTTTTGTGAATTTTCACTCTATGGGTATTATTTCATATATATACAATAAAAATTATGCAAACACATAATTGATTAGATAATAACCTTAAATACTTCATTTTCAATCAACTATTTGTTTCTCGTTAAAATACTGAGTAAGATAATGAAAAGGGGAGAAGTTCTGTTTTTATTGCATATATCGACGTTTCAGCCGGAATAGAGCGATTTTCGTGTACATCTTCCATCGGTAATATAAACGGAAAATCAGGAACATTTTCGTTAATTCTAATGAAAACACATTGATTTTTATCATTTGTATTGGAAACAACATTGTCATATGTCTTTTTTTGGATCTAAATAATGCGAAACCTCGCTCTATGATTTGAAGTTAAAATCCTCATATATGGTTAAATATTGACTTTTTTCACGTTTTTCATGTAGTTTGATATAACGTAAATATATTCATTTTACCAATATTTCGATACTATTTCATGTTAGTATCACGATATGTGATTTGGCCTTCAAATCTCAGAATTTCGCATAATATTGCATTTTAAACAAGTTTTCTTGCCTTTTGTTTCGTACGAAAAATCATCGAATTTAGCAATATTTTGACGTTTATAATCCCCTTTTCCTTTATGTGACTTAAACAAAATATCATCGAATTAGGCAATATTTTGCCGTTTTCCACGTTTTTGTGAATTTTCAGTCTACGGGTATTAATTCATATATATACGATAAAAATAATGCAAACACATAATTGATTAGATAATAACCTTAAATACTTCATTTTCAATCATCTATTTGTTTCTCGTTAAAATACTGAGTAAGATAATGAAAAGGGGAGAAGTTCTGTTTTTATTGCATATATCGACGTTTCAGCCGGAAAAAAGCGATTTTCGTGTACATCTTCCATCGGTAATATAAACAGAAAATCAGGAACATTTTAGTTAATACTAATGAAAACACATTGATTTTTATAATTTGTATTGGAAACAACATTGTCATATGTCTTTTCTTGGATCTAAATAATACGAAACCTCTCTCTATGATTTGAAGTTAAAATCCTCAAATATGGTTAAATAGTGACTTTTTTCACGTTTTTCCTGTAGTTTGATGCTACGTAAATTTATTGATTTTTACCAATATTTCGATTCTATTTCATGTAGTATCACGATATGTGATTTGGCCTTCAAATCTCAGAATTTCGCATAATATTGCATTTTAAGCAAGTTTTCTTGCATTTTGTTTCGTACGAAAAATGATCGAATTTAGCAATATTTTGACGTTTATCATCCCCTTTTCCTCTATGTAACTTAAACAAAATATCATCGAATTAGGCAATATTTTGCCGTTTTCCACGTTTTTGTGAATTTTCAGTCTATGGGTATTAATTCATATATATACGATAAAAATTATGCAAACACATAATTGATTAGATAATAACCTTAAATACTTCATTTTCAATCAACTATTTTTTTCTCGTTAAAATACTGAGTAAGATATTAAAAAGGGGAGAAGTTCTGTTTTTATTGCATATATCGACGTTTCAGCCGGAATAGAGCGATTTTCGTGTACATCTTCCATCGGTAATATAAACAGAAAGTCAGGAACATTTTAGTTAATACTAATGAAAACACATTGATTTTTATCATTTGTATTGGTAACAACATTGTCATATGTCTTTTCTTGGATCTAAATAATACGAAACCTCGCTTTATGATTTGAAGTTAAAATCCTCATATATGGTTAAATATTGACTTTTTTCACGTTTTTCATGTAGTTTTATATAACGTATATATATTCATTTTTACCAATATTTCGATACTATTTCATGTAGTATCACGATATGTGATTTGGCCTTCAAATCTCAGAATTTCGCATAATATTGCATTTTAAGCAAGTTTTCTTGCCTTTTGTTTCGTACGAAAAATCATCGAATTTAGCAATACTTTGACGTTTATCATCCCCTTTTCCTTTATGTGACTTAAACAAAATATCATCGAATTAGGCAATATTTTGCCGTTTTCCACGTTTTTGTGAATTTTCAGTCTATGGGTATTAATTCATATATATACGAGAAAAATGATGCAAACACATAATTGATTAGATAATAACCTTAAATACTTCATTTTCAATCATCTATTTGTTTCTCGTTAAAATACTGAGTAAGATAATGAAAAGGGGAGAAGTTCGGTTTTTCTTGCATATATCGACGTTTCAGCCGGATTAGAGAGGTTTTACGTGTACATCTTCCGTCGGTAATATAAACGGAAAATCAGGAACATTTTAGTTAATTCTAATGAAAACACATTGATTTTTATAATTTGTATTGGAAACAACATTGTCATATGTCTTTTCTTGGATCTAAATAATACGAAACCTCTCTCTATGATTTGAAGTTAAAATCCTCAAATATGGTTAAATAGTGACTTTTTTCACGTTTTTCCTGTAGTTTGATACTACGTATATATATTGATTTTTACCAATATTTCGATTCTATTTCATGTAGTATCACGATATGTGATTTGGCCTTCAAATCTCAGAATTTCGCATAATATTGCATTTTAAGCAAGTTTTCTTGCATTTTGTTTCGTACAAAAATCATCGAATTTAGCAATATTTTGACGTTTATCATCCCCTTTTCCTTTATGTGACTTAAACAAAATATCATCGAATTAGGCAATATTTTGCCGTTTTCCACGTTTTTGTGAATTTTCAGTCTATGGTTTATTGTATATATATGGTCATATATATACAATAAAAATGATGCAAACACATAATTGATTAGATAATAACCTTAAATACTTCATTTTCAATTATCTATTTGTTTCTCGTTAAAATACTGAGTAAGATATTGAAAAGGGAAGAAGTTCGGTTTTTATTGCATATATCGACGTTTCAGCCGGATTAGAGCGGTTTTACGTGTACATCTTCCCTCGGTAATATAAACGGAAAATCAGGAACATTTTAGTTAATTCTAATGAAAACACATTAGAATTAATGTGTTTATTTTTTTTCATTTGTATTGGAAACAACATTGTCATATGTCTATTCTTGGATCTAAATAATACGAAACCTCGCTTTATGATTTGAAGTTAAAATCCTCAAATATGGTTAAATATTGAATTTTTTCACCTTTTTCATGTAGTTTGATATAACGTAAATATATTCATTTTTACCAATATTTCGATACTATTTCATGTCGTATCACGATATGTGATTTGGCCTTCAAATCTCAGAATTTCGCATAATATTGCATTTTAAGCAAGTTTTCTTGCCTTTTGTTTCGTACGAAAAATCATCGAATTTAGCAATATTTTGACGTTTATCATCCCCTTTTCCTTTATGTGATTTAAACAAAATATCATCGAATTAGGCAATATTTTGCCGTTTTCCACGTTTTTGTGAATTTTCAGTCTATGGGTATTATTTCATATATATACGATAAAAATGATGCAAACACATAATTGATTAGATAATAACCTTAAATACTTCATTTTCAATCATCTATTTGTTTCTCGTTAAAATACTGAGTAAGATAATGAAAAGGGGAGAAGTTCGGTTTTTATTGCATATATCGACGTTTCAGCCGGATTAGAGCGGTTTTACGTGTACATCTTCCGTCGGTAATATAAACGGAAAATCAGGAACATTTTAGTTAATTCTAATGAAAACACATTGATTTTTATAATTTGTATTGGAAACAACATTGTCATATGTCTTTTCTTGGATCTAAATAATACGAAACCTCTCTCTATGATTTGAAGTTAAAATCCTCAAATATGGTTAAATAGTGACTTTTTTCACGTTTTTCCTGTAGTTTGATACGACGTAAATATATTGATTTTTACTAATATTTCGATTCTATTTCATGTAGTATCACGATATGTGATTTGGCCTTCAAATCTCAGAATTTCGCATAATATTGCATTTTAAGCAAGTTTTCTTGCCTTGTGTTTCGTACGAAAAATCATCGAATTTAGCAATATTTTGACGTTTATCATCCCCTTTTCCTTTATGTGACTTAAACAAAATATCATCGAATTAGGCAATATTTTGCCGTTTTCCACGTTTTTGTGAATTTTCAGTCTATGGGTATTAATTCATTATATATACGATGAAAATGACGCAAACACATAATTGATTAGATAATAACCTTAAATACTTCATTGTCAATTATCTATTTGTTTCTCGTTAAAATACTGAGTAAGATATTGAAAAGGGAAGAAGTTCGGTTTTTATTGCATATATCGACGTTTCAGCCAGATTAGAGCGGTTTTACGTGTACATCTTCCCTCGGTAATATAAACGGAAAATCAGGAACATTTTAGTTAATTCTAATGAAAACACATTGATTTTTATCATTTGTATTAGAAACAACATTGTTATATGTCTATTCTTGTATCTAAATAATACGAAACCTCGCTCTATGATTTGAAGTTAAAATCCTCAAATATGGTTAAATATTGACTTTTTTCACGTTTTTCATGTAGTTTGATATTACGTAAATATATTCATTTTTACCAATATTTCGATACTATTTCACGTAGTATCACGATATGTGATTTGGCCTTCAAATCTCAGAATTTCGCATAATATTGCATTTTATGCAAGTTTTCTTGCCTTTTGTTTCGTACGAAAAATCATCGAATTTAGCAATATTTTGATGTTTATCATCCCCTTTTCCTTTATTTGATTTAAACAAAATATCATCGAATTAGGCAATATTTTGCGATTTTTCCACGTTTTTGTGAATTTTCACTCTATGGGTATTATTTCATATATATACGATAAAAATTATGCAAACACATAATTGATTAGATAATAACCTTAAATACTTCATTTTCAATCATCTATTTGTTTCTCGTAAAATACTGAGTAAGATATTGAAAAGGGGAGAAGTTCGGTTTTTATTGCATATATCGACGTTTCAGCCGGATTAGAGCGGTTTTTACGTGTACATCTTCCCTCGGTAATATAAACGAAAATCAGGAACATTTTAGTTAATTCTAATGAAAACACATTCATTTTTATCATTTGTATTGGAAACAACATTGTCATATGTCTTTTCTTGGATCTAAATAATACGAAACCTCTCTCTATGATTTGAAGTTAAAATCCTCAAATATGGTTAAATAGTGACTTTTTTCACGTTTTTCATGTAGTTTGATACTACGTAAATATATTGAGTTTTACCAATATTTCGATTCTATTTCATGTAGTATCACGATATGTGATTTGGCCTTCAAATCTCAGAATTTCGCATAATATTGCATTTTAAGCAAGTTTTCTTGCATTTTGTTTCGTACGAAAAATCATCAAATTTAGCAATATTTTGACGTTTATCATCCCCTTTTCCTTTATGTGACTTAAACAAAATATCATCGAATTAGGCAATATTTTGCCGTTTTCCACGTTTTTGTGAATTTTCAGTCTATGGTTATTAATTCATATATATACAATAAAAATGATGCAAACACATAATTGATTAGATAATAACCTTAAATACTTCATTTTCAATTATCTATTTGTTTCTCGGTAAAATACTGAGTAAGATATTGAAAAGGGAAGAAGTTCGGTTTTTATTGCATATATCGACGTTTCAGCCGGATTAGAGCGGTTTTACGTGTACATCTTCCCTCGGTAATATAAACGGAAAATCAGGAACATTTTAGTTAATTCTAATGAAAACACATTAATTTTTATCATTTGTATTGGAAACAACATTGTCATATGTCTATTCTTGGATCTAAATAATACGAAACCTCGCTTTATGAATTGAAGTTAAAATCCTCAAATATGGTTAAATATTGACTTTTTTCACGTTTTTCATGTAGTTTGATATAACGTAAATATATTCATTTTTACCAATATTTCGATACTATTTCATGTAGTATCACGATATGTGATTTGGCCTTCAAATCTCAGAATTTCGCATAATATTGCATTTTAAGCAAGTTTTCTTGCCTTTTGTTTCGTACGAAAAATCATCGAATTTAGCAATATTTTGACGTTTATCATCCCCTTTTCCTTTATGTGATTTAAACAAAATATCATCGAATTAGGCAATATTTTGCCGTTTTCCACGTTTTTGTGAATTTTCAGTCTATGGGTATTATTTCATATATATACGATAAAAATGATGCAAACACATAATTGATTAGATAATAACCTTAAATACTTCATTTTCAATCATCTATTTGTTTCTCGTTAAAATACTGAGTAAGATAATGAAAAGGGGAGAAGTTCGGTTTTTATTGCATATATCGACGTTTCAGCCGGATTAGAGCGGTTTTACGTGTACGTCTTCCGTCGGTAATATAAAGGGAAAATCAGGAACATTTTAGTTAATTCTAATGAAAACACATTGATTTTTATAATTTGTATTGGAAACAACATTGTCATATGTCTTTTCTTGGATCTAAATAATACGAAACCTCTCTCTATGATTTGAAGTTAAAATCCTCAAATATGGTTAAATAGTGACTTTTTTCACGTTTTTCCTGTAGTTTGATACTACGTAAATATATTGATTTTTACTAATATTTCGATTCTATTTCATGTAGTATCACGATATGTGATTTGGCCTTCAAATCTCAGAATTTTGCATAATATTGCATTTTAAGCAAGTTTTCTTGCCTTGTGTTTCGTACGAAAAATCATCGAATTTAGCAATATTTTGACGTTTATCATCCCCATTTCCTTTATGTGACTTAAACAAAATATCATCGAATTAGGCAATATTTTGCCGTTTTCCACGTTTTTGTGAATTTTCAGTCTATGGTTTATTGTATATATATGGTCATATATATACAATAAAAATGATGCAAACACATAATTGATTAGATAATAACCTTAAATACTTCATTTTCAATTATCTATTTGTTTCTCGTTAAAATACTGAGTAAGATATTGAAAAGGGAAGAAGTTCGGTTTTTATTGCATATATCGACGTTTCAGCCGGATTAGAGCGGTTTTACGTGTACATCTTCCCTCGGTAATATAAACGGAAAATCAGGAACATTTTAGTTAATTCTAATGAAAACACATTATTTTTTATCATTTGTATTGGAAACAACATTGTCATATGTCTATTCTTGGATCTAAATAATACGAAACCTCGCTTTATGATTTGAAGTTAAAATCCTCAAATATGGTTAAATATTGAATTTTTTCACGTTTTTCATGTAGTTTGATATAACGTAAATATATTCATTTTTACCAATATTTCGATACTATTTCATGTAGTATCACGATATGTGATTTGGCCTTCAAATCTCAGAATTTCGCATAATATTGCATTTTAAGCAAGTTTTCTTGCCTTTTGTTTCGTACGAAAAATCATCGAATTTAGCAATATTTTGACGTTTATCATCCCCTTTTCCTTTATGTGATTTAAACAAAATATCATCGAATTAGGCAATATTTTGCCGTTTTCCACGTTTTTGTGAATTTTCAGTCTATGGGTATTATTTCATATATATACGATAAAAATGATGCAAACACATAATTGATTAGATAATAACCTTAAATACTTCATTTTCAATCATCTATTTGTTTCTCGTTAAAATACTGAGTAAGATAATGAAAAGGGGAGAAGTTCGGTTTTTATTGCATATATCGACGTTTCAGCCGGATTAGAGCGGTTTTACGTGTACATCTTCCGTCGGTAATATAAACGGAAAATCAGGAACATTTTAGTTAATTCTAATGAAAACACATTGATTTTTATAATTTGTATTGGAAACAACATTGTCATATGTCTTTTCTTGGATCTAAATAATACGAAACCTCTCTCTATGATTTGAAGTTAAAATCCTCAAATATGGTTAAATAGTGACTTTTTTCACGTTTTTCCAGTAGTTTGATACGACGTAAATATATTGATTTTTACTAATATTTCGATTCTATTTCATGTAGTATCACGATATGTGATTTGGCCTTCAAATCTCAGAATTTCGCATAATATTGCATTTTAAGCAAGTTTTCTTGCCTTGTGTTTCGTACGAAAAATCATCGAATTTAGCAATATTTTGACGTTTATCATCCCCTTTTCCTTTATGTGACTTAAACAAAATATCATCGAATTAGGCAATATTTTGCCGTTTTCCACGTTTTTGTGAATTTTCAGTCTATGGGTATTAATTCATTATATATACGATAAAAATGACGCAAACACATAATTGATTAGATAATAACCTTAAATACTTCATTGTCAGTTATCTGTTTGTTTCTCGTTAAAATACTGAGTAAGATATTGAAAAGGGAAGAAGTTCGGTTTTTATTGCATATATCGACGTTTCAGCCAGATTAGAGCGGTTTTACGTGTACATCTTCCCTCGGTAATATAAACGGAAAATCAGGAACATTTTAGTTAATTCTAATGAAAACACATTGATTTTTATCATTTGTATTAGAAACAACATTGTTATATGTCTATTCTTGTATCTAAATAATACGAAACCTCGCTCTATGATTTGAAGTTAAAATCCTCAAATATGGTTAAATATTGACTTTTTTCACGTTTTTCATGTAGTTTGATATTACGTAAATATATTCATTTTTACCAATATTTCGATACTATTTCACGTAGTATCACGATATGTGATTTGGCCTTGAAATCTCAGAATTTCGCATAATATTGCATTTTATGCAAGTTTTCTTGCCTTTTGTTTCGTACGAAAAATCATCGAATTTAGCAATATTTTGATGTTTATCATCCCCTTTTCCTTTATTTGATTTAAACAAAATATCATCGAATTAGGCAATATTTTGCGATTTTTCCACGTTTTTGTGAATTTTCACTCTATGGGTATTATTTCATATATATACGATAAAAATTATGCAAACACATAATTGATTAGATAATAACCTTAAATACTTCATTTTCAATCATCTATTTGTTTCTCGTAAAATACTGAGTAAGATATTGAAAAGGGGAGAAGTTCGGTTTTTATTGCATATATCGACGTTTCAGCCGGATTAGAGCGGTTTTTACGTGTACATCTTCCCTCGGTAATATAAACGAAAATCAGGAACATTTTAGTTAATTCTAATGAAAACACATTCATTTTTATCATTTGTATTGGAAACAACATTGTCATATGTCTTTTCTTGGATCTAAATAATACGAAACCTCTCTCTATGATTTGAAGTTAAAATCCTCAAATATGGTTAAATAGTGACTTTTTTCACGTTTTTCATGTAGTTTGATACTACGTAAATATATTGAGTTTTACCAATATTTCGATTCTATTTCATGTAGTATCACGATATGTGATTTGGCCTTCAAATCTCAGAATTTCGCATAATATTGCATTTTAAGCAAGTTTTCTTGCATTTTGTTTCGTACGAAAAATCATCGAATTTAGCAATATTTTGACGTTTATCATCCCCTTTTCCTTTATGTGACTTAAACAAAATATCATCGAATTAGGCAATATTTTGCCGTTTTCCACGTTTTTGTGAATTTTCAGTCTATGGTTATTAATTCATATATATACAATAAAAATGATGCAAACACATAATTGATTAGATAATAACCTTAAATACTTCATTTTCAATTATCTATTTGTTTCTCGGTAAAATACTGAGTAAGATATTGAAAAGGGAAGAAGTTCGGTTTTTATTGCATATATCGACGTTTCAGCCGGATTAGAGCGGTTTTACGTGTACATCTTCCCTCGGTAATATAAACGGAAAATCAGGAACATTTTAGTTAATTCTAATGAAAACACATTATTTTTTATCATTTGTATTGGAAACAACATTGTCATATGTCTATTCTTGGATCTAAATAATACGAAACCTTGCTCTATGAATTGAAGTTAAAATCCTCAAATATGGTTAAATATTGACTTTTTTCACGTTTTTCATGTAGTTTGATATAACGTAAATATATTCATTTTTACCAATATTTCGATACTATTTCATGTAGTATCACGATATGTGATTTGGCCTTCAAATCTCAGAATTTCGCATAATATTGCATTTTAAGCAAGTTTTCTTGCCTTTTGTTTCGTACGAAAAATCATCGAATTTAGCAATATTTTGACGTTTATCATCCCCTTTTCCTTTATGTGATTTAAACAAAATATCATCGAATTAGGCAATATTTTGCCGTTTTCCACGTTTTTGTGAATTTTCAGTCTATGGGTATTATTTCATATATATACGATAAAAATGATGCAAACACATAATTGATTAGATAATAACCTTAAATACTTCATTTTCAATCATCTATTTGTTTCTCGTTAAAATACTGAGTAAGATAATGAAAAGGGGAGAAGTTCGGTTTTTATTGCATATATCGACGTTTCAGCCGGATTAGAGCGGTTTTACGTGTACGTCTTCCGTCGGTAATATAAACGGAAAATCAGGAACATTTTAGTTAATTCTAATGAAAACACATTGATTTTTATAATTTGTATTGGAAACAACATTGTCATATGTCTTTTCTTGGATCTAAATAATACGAAACCTCTCTCTATGATTTGAAGTTAAAATCCTCAAATATGGTTAAATAGTGACTTTTTTCACGTTTTTCCTGTAGTTTGATACTACGTAAATATATTGATTTTTACTAATATTTCGATTCTATTTCATGTAGTATCACGATATGTGATTTGGCCTTCAAATCTCAGAATTTCGCATAATATTGCATTTTAAGCAAGTTTTCTTGCCTTGTGTTTCGTACGAAAAATCATCGAATTTAGCAATATTTTGACGTTTATCATCCCCTTTTCCTTTATGTGACTTAAACAAAATATCATCGAATTAGGCAATATTTTGCCGTTTTCCACGTTTTTGTGAATTTTCAGTCTATGGGTATTAATTCATATATATACAATAAAAATGATGCAAACACATAATTGATTAGATAATAACCTTAAATACTTCATTGTCAATTATCTATTTGTTTCTCGTTAAAATACTGAGTAAGATATTGAAAAGGGAAGAAGTTCGGTTTTTATTGCATATATCGACGTTTCAGCCAGATTAGAGCGGTTTTATGTGTACATCTTCCCTCGGTAATATAAACGGAAAATCAGGAACATTTTAGTTAATTCTAATGAAAACACATTGATTTTTATCATTTGTATTAGAAACAACATTGTTATATGTCTATTCTTGGATCTAAATAATACGAAACCTCGCTCTATGATATGAAGTTAAAATCCTCAAATATGGTTAAACAGTGACTTTTTTCACGTTTTTCATGTAGTTTGATACTACGTAAATATATTGAGTTTTACCAATATTTCGATTCTATTTCATGTAGTATCACGATATGTGATTTGGCCTTCAAATCTCAGAATTTCGCATAATATTGTATTTTAAGCAAGTTTTCTTGCATTTTGTTTCGTACGAAAAATCATCGAATTTAGCAATATTTTGACGTTTATCATCCCCTTTTCCTTTATGTGACTTAAACTAAATATCATCGAATTAGGCAATATTTTGACGTTTTCCACGTTTTTGTGAATTTTCAATCTATGGGTATTAATTCATATATATACGATAAAAATTATGCAAACACATAATTGATTAGATAATAATCTTAAATACTTCATTTTCAATGAACTATTTGTTTCTCGTTAAAATACTGAGTAAGATATTGAAAAGGGGAGAAGTTCTGTTTTTATTGCATATATCGACGTTTCAGCCGGAATAGAGCGATTTTCGTGTACATCTTCCATCGGTAATATAAACAGAAAATCAGGAACATTTTAGTTAATTCTAATGAAAACACATTGATTTTTATCATTTGTATTGGTAACAACACTGTCATGTCTTTTCTTGGATCTAAATAATACGAAACCTCGCTCTATGATTTGAAGTTAAAATCCTCAAATATGGTTAAATAGTGACTTTTTTCACGTTTTTCATGTAGTTTGATACTACGTAAATATATTGAGTTTTACCAATATTTCGATTCTATTTCATGTAGTATCACGATATGTGATTTGGCCTTCAAATCTCAGAATTTCGCATAATATTTCATTTTAAGCAAGTTTTCTTGCCTTTTGTTTCGTACGAAAAATCATCGAATTTAGCAATATTTTGATGTTTATCATCCCCTTTTCCTTTATGTGACTTAAACAAAATATCATCGAATTAGGCAATATTTTGCCGTTTTCTACGTTTTTGTGAATTTTCAGTCTATGGGTCCTAAATTCAGTCTATGAATTTTCAGTCTATGGATCCTTAATTCATATATATACGATAAAAATGATGCAAACACATAATTGATTAGATAACAACCTTAAATACTTCATTTTCAATCATCTATTTGTTTCTCGTTAAAATACTGAGTATTCATATATATACGATAAAAATGATGCAAACACATAATTGATTAGATAATAACCTTAAATACTTCATTTTTAATCATCTATTTGTTTCTCGTTAAAATACTGAGTAAGATAATGAAAAGGGGAGAAGTTCGGTTTTTATTGCATATATCGACGTTTCAGCCGGATTAGAGCGGTTTTACGTGTACATCTTCCCTCGGTAATATAAACCGAAAATCAAGAACATTTTAGTTAATTCTAATGAAAACACATTGATTTTTATAATTTGTATTAGAAACAACATTGTCATATGTCTATTCTTGGATCTAAATAATACGAAACCTCGCTCTATGATTTGAAGTTAAAATCCTCATATATGGTTAAATATTGACTTTTTTCACGTTTTTCATGTAGTTTGATATTACGTAAATATATTCATTTTTACCAATATTTCGATACTATTTCATGTAGTATCACGATATGTGATTTGGCCTTCAAATCTCAGAATTTCGCATAATATTGCATTTTAAGCAAGTTTTCTTGCCTTTTGTTTCGTACGAAAAGTCATCGAATTTAGTAATATTTTGATGTTTATCATCCCCTTTTCCTTTATGTGACTTAAACAAAATATCATCAAATTAGGCAATATTTTGCCGTTTTCCACGTTTTTGTGAATTTTCAGTCTATGGGTATTAATTCATATATATACGATAAAAATTATGCAAACACTTAATTGATTAGATAATAACCTTAAAAACTTAATTTTCAATCATCTATTTGTTTCTCGTTAAAATACTGAGTAAGATAATGAAAAGGGGAGAAGTTCTGTTTTTATTGCATATATCGACGTTTCAGCCGGAAAAAAGCGATTTTCGTGTACATCTTCCATCGGTAATATAAACGGAAAATCAGGAAAATTTTAGTTAATACTAATGAAAAAACATGGATTTTTATCATTTGTATTGGAAACAACATTGTCATATGTCTTTTCTTGGATCTAAATAATACGAAACCTCGCTCTATGATTTGAAGTTAAAATCCTCAAATATGGTTAAATAGTGACTTTTTTCACGTTTTTCATGTAGTTTGATACTACGTAAATATATTGAGTTTTACCAATATTTCGATTCTATTTCATGTTGTATCATGATATGTGATTTGGCCTTCAAATCTCAGAATTTCGCATAATATTGCATTTTAAGCAAGTTTTCTTGCATTTTGTTTCGTACGAAAAATCATCGAATTTAGCAATATTTTGACGTTTATCATCCCCTTTTCCTTTATGTGACTTAAACAAAATATCATCGAATTAGGCAATATTTTGCCGTTTTCCACGTTTTTGTGAATTTTCAGTCTATGGGTATTAATTCATATATATACGATAAAAATTATGCAAACACATAATTGATTAGATAATAACCTTAAATACTTCATTTGCAATCAACTATTTGTTTCTCGTTAAAATACTGAGTAAGATATTGAAAAGGGGAGAAGTTCTGTTTTTATTGCATATATCGACGTTTCAGCCGGAATAGAGCGATTTTCGTGTACATCTTCCATCGGTAATATAAACAGAAAATCAGGAACATTTTAGTTAATACTAATGAAAACACATTGATTTTTATAATTTGTATTGGAAACAACATTGTCATATGTCTTTTCTTGGATCTAAATAATACGAAACCTCTCTCTATGATTTGAAGTTAAAATCCTCAAATATGGTTAAATAGTGACTTTTTTCACGTTTTTCCTGTAGTTTGATGCTACGTAAATATATTGATTTTTACCAATATTTCGATTCTATTTCATGTAGTATCACGATATGTGATTTGGCCTTCAAATCTCAGAATTTCGCATAATATTGCATTTTAAGCAAGTTTTCTTGCATTTTGTTTCGTACGAAAAATCATCGAATTTAGCAATATTTTGACGTTTATCATCCCCCTTTTCCTTTATGTAACTTAAACAAAATATCATCGAATTAGGCAATATTTTGCCGTTTTCCACGTTTTTGTGAATTTTCAGTCTATAGGTATTAATTCATATATATACAATAAAAATGATGCAAACACATAATTGATTAGATAATAACCTTAAATACTTCATTTTCAATTATCTATTTGTTTCTCGTTAAAGTACTGAGTAAGATATTGAAAAGGGAAGAAGTTCGGTTTTTATTGCATATATCGACGTTTCAGCCGGATTAGAGCGGTTTTACGTGTACATCTTCCCTCCGTAATATAAACGTAAAATCAGGAACATTTTAGTTAATTCTAATGAAAACCCATTGATTTTTATCATTTGTATTGGAAACAACATTGTCATATGTCTATTCTTGGATCTAAATAATACGAAACCTCGCTCTATGATTTGAAGTTAAAATCCTCAAATATGGTTAAATATTGACTTTTTTCACGTTTTTCATGTAGTTTGATATTACGTAAATATATTCATTTTTACCAATATTTCGATACTATTTCATGTAGTATCACGATATGTGATTTGGCCTTCAAATCTCAGAATTTCGCATAATATTGCATTTTAAGCAAGTTTTCTTGCCTTTTGTTTCGTACGAAAAATCATCGAATTTAGCAATATTTTGACGTTTATCATCCCCTTTTCCTTTATGTGACTTAAACAAAATATCATCGAATTAGGCAATATTTTGCCGTTTCCACGTTTTTGTGAATTTTCAGTCTATGGGTATTAATTCATATATATACGATAAAAATTATGCAAACACATAATTGATTAGATAATAACCTTAAATACTTCATTTGCAATCAACTATTTGTTTCTCGTTAAAATACTGAGTAAGATATTGAAAAGGGGAGAAGTTCTGTTTTTATTGCATATATCGACGTTTCAGCCGGAATAGAGCGATTTTCGTGTACATCTTCCATCGGTAATATAAACAGAAAATCAGGAACATTTTAGTTAATACTAATGAAAACACATTGATTTTTATAATTTGTATTGGAAACAACATTGTCATATGTCTTTTCTTGGATCTAAATAATACGAAACCTCTCTATGATTTGAAGTTAAAATCCTCAAATATGGTTAAATATTGACTTTTTTCACGTTTTTCATGTAGTTTGATATAACGTAAATTTATTCATTTTTACCAATATTTCGATACTATTTCATGTAGTATCACGATATGTGATTTGGCCTTCAAATCTCAGAATTTCGCATAATATTGCATTTTAAGCAAGTTTTCTTGCCTTTTGTTTCGTACGAAAAATCATCGAATTTAGCAATATTTTGTCGTTTATCATCCCCTTTTCCTTTATGTGACTGAAACAAAATATCATCGAATTAGGCAATATTTTGCCGTTTTCCACGTTTTTGTGAATTTTCAGTCTATGGGAATTAATTCATATATATACGATAAAAAATATGCAAACACATAATTGATTAGATAATAACCTTAAATACTTCATTTTCAATCAACTATTTGTTTCTCGTTAAAATACTGAGTAAGATATTGAAAAGGGGAGAAGATCTGTTTTTATTGCATATATCGACGTTTCAGCCGGAATACAGCGATTATCTCAGAATTTCGCATAATATTGCATTTTAATCAAGTTTTCTTGCCTTTTGTTTCGTACGAAAAATCATCGAATTTAGCAATATTTTGACGTTTATCATCCTTTTTTCCTTTATTTGATTTAAACAAAATATCATCGAATTAGGCAATATTTTGCGGTTTTTCCACGTTTTTGTGAATTTTCACTCTATGGGTATTATTTCATATATATACAATAAAAATTATGCAAACACATAATTGATTAGATAATAACCTTAAATACTTCATTTTCAATCAACTATTTGTTTCTCGTTAAAATACTGAGTAAGATAATGAAAAGGGGAGAAGTTCTGTTTTTATTGCATATATATACGTTTCAGCCGGAATAGAGCGATTTTCGTGTACATCTTCCATCGGTAATATAAACGGAAAATCAGGAACATTTTCGTTAATTCTAATGAAAACACATTGATTTTTATCATTTGTATTGGAAACAACATTGTCATATGTCTTTTTTTGGATCTAAATAATGAGAAACCTCGCTCTATGATTTGAAGTTAAAATCCTCATATATGGTTAAATATTGACTTTTTTCACGTTTTTCATGTAGTTTGATATAACGTAAATATATTCATTTTTACCAATATTTCGATACTATTTCATGTAGTATCACGATATGTGATTTGGCCTTCAAATCTCAGAATTTCGCATAATATTGCATTTTAAACAAGTTTTCTTGCCTTTTGTTTCGTACGAAAAATCATCGAATTTAGCAATATTTTGACGTTTATAATCCCCTTTTCCTTTATGTGACTTAAACAAAATATCATCGAATTAGGCAATATTTTGCCGTTTTCCACGTTTTTGTGAATTTTCAGTCTACGGGTATTAATTCATATATATATGATAAAAATAATGCAAACACATAATTGATTAGATAATAACCTTAAATACTTCATTTTCAATCATCTATTTGTTTCTCGTTAAAATACTGAGTAAGATAATGAAAAGGGGAGAAGTTCTGTTTTTATTGCATATATCGACGTTTCAGCCGGAAAAAAACGATTTTCGTGTACATCTTCCATCGGTAATATAAACAGAAAATCAGGAACATTTTAGTTAATACTAATGAAAACACATTGATTTTTATAATTTGTATTGGAAACAACATTGTCATATGTCTTTTCTTGGATCTAAATAATACGAAACCTCTCTCTATGATTTGAAGTTAAAATCCTCAAATATGGTTAAATAGTGACTTTTTTCACGTTTTTCCTGTAGTTTGATGCTACGTAAATATATTGATTTTTACCAATATTTCGATTCTATTTCATGTAGTATCACGACATGTGATTTGGCCTTCAAATCTCAGAATTTCGCATAATATTGCATTTTAAGCAAGTTTTCTTGCATTTTGTTTCGTACGAAAAATCATCGAATTTAGCAATATTTTGACGTTTATCATCCCCTTTTCCTTTATGTAACTTAAACAAAATATCATCGAATTAGGCAATATTTTGCCGTTTTCCACGTTTTTGTGAATTTTCAGTCTATGGGTATTAATTCATATATATACAATAAAAATGATGCAAACACATAATTGATTAGATAATAACCTTAAATACTTCATTATTAATTATCTATTTGTTTCTCGTTAAAGTACTGAGTAAGATATTGAAAAGGGAAGAAGTTCGGTTTTTATTGCATATATCGACTTTTCAGCCGGATTAGAGCGGTTTTACGTGTACATCTTCCCTCGGTAATATAAACGGAAAATCAGGAACATTTTAGTTAATTCTAATGAAAACCCATTGATTTTTATCATTTGTATTGGAAACAACATTGTCATATGTCTATTCTTGGATCTAAATAATACGAAACCTCGCTCTATGATTTGAAGTTAAAATCCTCAAATATGGTTAAATATTGACTTTTTTCACGTTTTTCATGTAGTTTGATATTACGTAAATATATTCATTTTTACCAATATTTCGATACTATTTCATGTAGTATCACGATATGTGATTTGGCCTTCAAATCTCAGAATTTCGCATAATATTGCATTTTAAGCAAGTTTTCTTGCCTTTTGTTTCGTACGAAAAATCATTGAATTTAGCAATATTTTGACGTTTATCATCCCCTTTTCCTTTATGTGACTTAAACAAAATATCATCGAATTAGGCAATATTTTGCCGTTTTCCACGTTTTTGTGAATTTTCAGTCTATGGGTATTAATTCATATATATACGATAAAAATTATGCAAACACATAATTGATTAGATAATAACCTTAAATACTTCATTTTCAATCATCTATTTGGTTCTCGTTAAAATACTGAGTAAGATAATGAAAAGGGGAGAAGTTCGGTTTTTATTGCATATATCGACGTTTCAGCCGGATTTGAGCGGTTTTACGTGTACATCTTCCCTCGGTAATATAAACGGAAAATCAGGAACATTTTAGTTAATTCTAATGAAAAAACATTGATTTTTATAATTTGTATTGGAAACAACATTGTCATCTGTCTTTTCTTGGATCTAAATAAAACGAAACCTCGCTCTATGATTTGAAGTTAAAATCCTCAAATATGGTTAAATAGTGACTTTTTTCACGTTTTTCATGTAGTTTGATACTACGTAAATATATTCATTTTTACCAATATTTCGATTCTATTTCATGTAGTATCACGATATGTGATTTGGCCTTCAAATCTCAGAATTTCGCATAATATTGCATTTTAAGCAAGTTTTCTTGCATTTTGTTTCGTATGAAAAATCATCGAATTTAGCAATATTTTGACGTTTATCATCCCCTTTTCCTTTATGTGACTTAAACAAAATATCATCGAATTAGGCAATATTTTGCCGTTTTCCACGTTTTTGTGAATTTTCAGTCTATGGGTATTAATTCATATATATACGATAAAAATTATGCAAACACATAATTGATTAGATAATAACCTTAAATACTTCATTTTCAATCAACTATTTTTTTCTCGTTGAAATACTGAGTAAGATATTAAAAAGGGGAGAAGTTCTGTTTTTATTGCATATATCGACGTTTCAGCCGGAATAGAGCGATTTTCGTGTACATCTTCCATCGGTAATATAAACAGAAAGTCAGGAACATTTTAGTTAATACTAATGAAAACACATTGATTTTTATCATTTGTATTGGTAACAACATTGTCATATGTCTTTTCTTGGATCTAAATAATACGAAACCTCGCTCTATGATTTGAAGTTAAAATCCTCATATATGGTTAAATATTGACTTTTTTCACGTTTTTCATGTAGTTTTATATAACGTATATATATTCATTTTTACCAATATTTCGATACTATTTCATGTAGTATCACGATATGTGATTTGGCCTTCAAATCTCAGAATTTCGCATAATATTGCATTTTAAGCAAATTTTCTTGCCTTTTGTTTCGTACGAAAAATCATCGAATTTAGCAATATTTTGACGTTTATCATCCCCTTTTCCTTTATGTGACTTAAACAAAATATCATCGAATTAGGCAATATTTTTCCGTTTTCCACGTTTTTGTGAATTTTCAGTCTACGGTTATTAATTCATATATATACGATAAAAATAATGCAAACACATAATTGATTAGATAATAACCTTAAATACTTCATTTTCAATCATCTATTTGGTTCTCGTTAAAATACTGAGTAAGATAATGAAAAGGGGAAAAGTTCGGTTTTTATTGCATATATCGACGTTTCAGCCGGATTTGAGCGGTTTTACGTGTACATCTTCCCTCGGTAATATAAACGGAAAATCAGGAACATTTTAGTTAATTCTAATGAAAAAACATTGATTTTTATAATTTGTATTGGAAACAACATTGTCATATGTCTTTTCTTGGATCTAAATAAAACGAAACCTCGCTCTATGATTTGAAGTTAAAATCCTCAAATATGGTTAAATAGTGACTTTTTTCACGTTTTTCATGTAGTTTGATACTACGTAAATATATTCATTTTTACCAATATTTCGATTCTATTTCATGTAGTATCACGATATGTGATTTGGCCTTCAAATCTCAGAATTTCGCATAATATTGCATTTTAAGCAAGTTTTCTTGCATTTTGTTTCGTACGAAAAATCATCGAATTTAGCAATATTTTGACGTTTATCATCCCATTTTCCTTTATGTGACTTAAACAAAATATCATCTAATTAGGCAATATTTTGCCGTTTTCTACGTTTTTGTGAATTTTCAGTCTATGGGTATTAATTCATTATATATACGATAAAAATGACGCAAACACATAATTGATTAGATAATAACCTTAAATACTTCATTTTCAATCATCTATTTGTTTCTCGTTAAAATACTGAGTAAGATAATGAAAAGGGGAGAAGTTCTGTTTTTATTGCATATATCGACGTTTCAGCCGGAATAGAGCGATTTTCGTGTACATCTTCCATCGGTAATATAAACAGAAAATCAGGAACATTTTAGTTAATACTAATGAAAACACATTGATTTTTATAATTTGTATTGGAAACAACATTTTCATATGTCTTTTCTTGGATCTAAATAATACGAAACCTCTCTCTATGATTTGAAGTTAAAATCCTCAAATATGGTTAAATAGTGACTTTTTTCACGTTTTTCCTGTAGTTTGATGCTACGTAAATATGTTGATTTTTACCAATATTTCGATTCTATTTCATGTAGTATCACGATATGTGATTTGGCCTTCAAATCTCAGAATTTCGCATAATATTGCATTTTAAGCAAGTTTTCTTGCATTTTGTTTCGTACGAAAAATGATCGAATTTAGGAATATTTTGACGTTTATCATCCCCTTTTCCTTTATGTAACTTAAACAAAATATCATCGAATTAGGCAATATTTTGCCGTTTTCCACGTTTTTGTGAATTTTCAGTCTATGGGTATTAATTCATATATATACGATAAAAATTATGCAAACACATAATTGATTAGATAATAACCTTAAATACTTCATTTTCAATCAACTATTTTTTTCTCGTTAAAATACTGAGTAAGATATTAAAAAGGGGAGAAGTTCTGTTTTTATTGCATATATCGACGTTTCAGCCGGAATAGAGCGATTTTCGTGTACATCTTCCATCGGTAATATAAACAGAAAGTCAGGAACATTTTAGTTAATACTAATGAAAACACATTGATTTTTATCATTTGTATTGGAAACAACATTGTCATATGTCTTTTCTTGGATCTAAATAATACGAAACCTCGCTTTATGATTTGAAGTTAAAATCCTCATATATGGTTAAATATTGACTTTTTTCACGTTTTTCATGTAGTTTTATATAACGTATATATATTCATTTTTACCAATATTTCGATACTATTTCATGTAGTATCACGATATGTGATTTGGCCTTCAAATCTCAGAATTTCGCATAATATTGCATTTTAAGCAAGTTTTCTTGCCTTTTGTTTCGTACGAAAAATCATCGAATTTAGCAATACTTTGACGTTTATCATCCCCTTTTCCTTTATGTGACTTAAACAAAATATCATCGAATTAGGCAATATTTTGCCGTTTTCCACGTTTTTGTGAATTTTCAGTCTATGGGTATTAATTCATATATATACGATAAAAATGATGCAAACACATAATTGATTAGATAATAACCTTAAATACTTCATTTTCAATCATCTATTTGTTTCTTGTTAAAATACTGAGTAAGATAATGAAAAGGGGAGAAGTTCGGTTTTTCTTGCATATATCGACGTTTCAGCCGGATTAGAGAGGTTTTACGTGTACATCTTCCGTCGGTAATATAAACGGAAAATCAGGAACATTTTAGTTAATTCTAATGAAAACACATTGATTTTTATAATTTGTATTGGAAACAACATTGTCATATGTCTTTTCTTGGATCTAAATAATACGAAACCTCTCTCTATGATTTGAAGTTAAAATCCTCAAATATGGTTAAATAGTGACTTTTTTCACGTTTTTCCTGTAGTTTGATACTACGTAAATATATTGATTTTTACCAATATTTCGATTCTATTTCATGTAGTATCACGATATGTGATTTGGCCTTCAAATCTCAGAATTTCGCATAATATTGCATTTTAAGCAAGTTTTCTTGCATTTTGTTTCGTACGAAAAATCATCGAATTTAGCAATATTTTGACGTTTATCATCCCCTTTTCCTTTATGTGACTTAAACAAAATATCATCGAATTAGGCAATATTTTGCCGTTTTCCACGTTTTTGTGAATTTTCAGTCTATGGTTTATTGTATATATATGGTCATATATATACAATAAAAATGATGCAAACACATAATTGATTAGATAATAACCTTAAATACTTCATTTTCAATTATCTATTTGTTTCTCGTTAAAATACTGAGTAAGATATTGAAAAGGGAAGAAGTTCGGTTTTTATTGCATATATCGACGTTTCAGCCGGATTAGAGCGGTTTTACGTGTACATCTTCCCTCGGTAATATAAACGGAAAATCAGGAACATTTTAGTTAATTCTAATGAAAACACATTATTTTTTATCATTTGTATTGGAAACAACATTGTCATATGTCTATTCTTGGATCTAAATAATACGAAACCTCGCTTTATGATTTGAAGTTAAAATCCTCAAATATGGTTAAATATTGAATTTTTTCACGTTTTTCATGTAGTTTGATATAACGTAAATATATTCATTTTTACCAATATTTCGATACTATTTCATGTAGTATCACGATATGTGATTTGGCCTTCAAATCTCAGAATTTCGCATAATATTGTATTTTAAGCAAGTATTCTTGCCTTTTGTTTCGTACTAAAAATCATCGAATTTAGCAATATTTTGACGTTTATCATCCCCTTTTCCTTTATGTGATTTAAACAAAATATCATCGAATTAGGCAATATTTTGCCGTTTTCCACGTTTTTGTGAATTTTCAGTCTATGGGTATTATATCATATATATACGATAAAAATGATGCAAACACATAATTGATTAGATAATAACCTTAAATACTTCATTTTCAATCATCTATTTGTTTCTCGTTAAAATACTGAGTAAGATAATGAAAAGGGGAGAAGTTCGGTTTTTATTGCATATATCGACGTTTCAGCCGGATTAGAGCGGTTTTACGTGTACATCTTCCGTCGGTAATATAAACGGAAAATCAGGAACATTTTAGTTAATTCTAATGAAAACACATTGATTTTTATAATTTGTATTGGAAAGAACATTGTCATATGTCTTTTCTTGGATCTAAATAATACGAAACCTCTCTCTATGATTTGAAGTTAAAATCCTCAAATATGGTTAAATACTGACTTTTTTCACGTTTTTCCTGTAGTTTGATACGACGTAAATATATTGATTTTTACTAATATTTCGATTCTATTTCATGTAGTATCACGATATGTGATTTGGCCTTCAAATCTCAGAATTTCGCATAATATTGCATTTTAAGCAAGTTTTCTTGCCTTGTGTTTCGTACGAAAAATCATCGAATTTAGCAATATTTTGACGTTTATCATCCCCTTTTCCTTTATGTGACTTAAACAAAATATCATCGAATTAGGCAATATTTTGCCGTTTTCCACGTTTTTGTGAATTTTCAGTCTATGGGTATTAATTCATTATATATACGATAAAAATGACGCAAACACATAATTGATTAGATAATAACCTTAAATACTTCATTGTCAATTATTTATTTGTTTCTCGTTAAAATACTGAGTAAGATATTGTAAAGGGAAGAAGTTCGGCTTTTATTGCATATATCGACGTTTCAGCCAGATTAGAGCGGTTTTACGTGTACATCTTCCCTCGGTAATATAAACGGAAAATCAAGAACATTTTAGTTAATTCTAATGAAAACACATTGATTTTTATCATTTGTATTAGAAACAACATTGTTATATGTCTATTCTTGTATCTAAATAATACGAAACCTCGCTCTATGATTTGAAGTTAAAATCCTCAAATATGGTTAAATATTGACTTTTTTCACGTTTTTCATGTAGTTTGATATTACGTAAATATATTCATTTTTACCAATATTTCGATACTATTTCACGTAGTATCACGATATGTGATTTGGCCTTCAAATCTCAGAATTTCGCATAATATTGCATTTTATGCAAGTTTTCTTGCCTTTTGTTTCGTACGAAAAATCATCGAATTTAGCAATATTTTGATGTTTATCATCCCCTTCTCCTTTATTTGATTTAAACAAAATATCATCGAATTAGGCAATATTTTGCGATTTTTCCACGTTTTTGTGAATTTTCACTCTATGGGTATTATTTCATATATATACGATAAAAATTATGCAAACACATAATTGATTAGATAATAACCTTAAATACTTCATTTTCAATCATCTATTTGTTTCTCGTAAAATACTGAGTAAGATATTGAAAAGGGGAGAAGTTCGGTTTTTATTGCATATATCGACGTTTCAGCCGGATTAGAGCGGTTTTTACGTGTACATCTTCCCTCGGTAATATAAACGAAAATCAGGAACATTTTAGTTAATTCTAATGAAAACACATTCATTTTTATCATTTGTATTGGAAACAACATTGTCATATGTCTTTTCTTGGATCTAAATAATACGAAACCTCTCTCTATGATTTGAAGTTAAAATCCTCAAATATGGTTAAATAGTGACTTTTTTCACGTTTTTCATGTAGTTTGATACTACGTAAATATATTGAGTTTTACCAATATTTCGATTCTATTTCATGTAGTATCACGATATGTGATTTGGCCTTCAAATCTCAGAATTTCGCATAATATTGCATTTTAAGCAAGTTTTCTTGCATTTTGTTTCGTACGAAAAATCATCGAATTTAGCAATATTTTGACGTTTATCATCCCCTTTTCCTTTATGTGACTTAAACAAAATATCATCGAATTAGGCAATATTTTGCCGTTTTCCACGTTTTTGTGAATTTTCAGTCTATGGTTATTAATTCATATATATACAATAAAAATGATGCACACACATAATTGATTAGATAATAACCTTAAATACTTCATTTTCAATTATCTATTTGTTTCTCGGTAAAATACTGAGTAAGATATTGAAAAGGGAAGAAGTTCGGTTTTTATTGCATATATCGACGTTTCAGCCGGATTAAAGCGGTTTTACGTGTACATCTTCCCTCGGTAATATAAACGGAAAATCAGGAACATTTTAGTCAATTCTAATGAAAACACATTATTTTTTATCATTTGTATTGGAAACAACATTGTCATATGTCTATTCTTGGATCTAAATAATACGAAACCTCGCTTTATGATTTGAAGTTAAAATCCTCAAATATGGTTAAATATTGACTTTTTTCACGTTTTTCATGTAGTTTGATATAACGTAAATATATTCATTTTTACCAATATTTCGATACTATTTCATGTAGTATCACGATATGTGATTTGGCCTTCAAATCTCAGAATTTCGCATAATATTGCATTTTAAGCAAGTTTTCTTGCCTTTTGTTTCGTACGAAAAATCATCGAATTTAGCAATATTTTGACGTTTATCATCCCCTTTTCCTTTATGTGATTTAAACAAAATATCATCGAATTAGGCAATATTTTGCCGTTTTCCACGTTTTTGTGAATTTTCAGTCTATGGGTATTATTTCATATATATACGATAAAAATGATGCAAACACATAATTGATTAGATAATAACCTTAAATACTTCATTTTCAATCATCTATTTGTTTCTCGTTAAAATACTGAGTAAGATAATGAAAAGGGGAGAAGTTCGGTTTTTATTGCATATATCGACGTTTCAGCCGGATTAGAGCGGTTTTACGTGTACGTCTTCCGTCGGTAATATAAACGGAAAATCAGGAACATTTTAGTTAATTCTAATGAAAACACATTGATTTTTATCATTTGTATTAGAAACAACATTGTTATATGTCTATTCTTGGATCTAAATAATACGAAACCTCGCTCTATGATATGAAGTTAAAATCCTCAAATATGGTTAAACAGTGACTTTTTTCACGTTTTTCATGTAGTTTGATACTACGTAAATATATTGAGTTTTACCAATATTTCGATTCTATTTCATGTAGTATCACGATATGTGATTTGGCCTTCAAATCTCAGAATTTCGCATAATATTGTATTTTAAGCAAGTTTTCTTGCATTTTGTTTCGTACGAAAAATCATCGAATTTAGCAATATTTTGACGTTTATCATCCCCTTTTCCTTTATGTGACTTAAACTAAATATCATCGAATTAGGCAATATTTTGACGTTTTCCACGTTTTTGTGAATTTTCAATCTATGGGTATTAATTCATATATATACGATAAAAATTATGCAAACACATAATTGATTAGATAGTAACCTTAAATACTTCATTTTCAATGAACTATTTGTTTCTCGTTAAAATACTGAGTAAGATATTGAAAAGGGGAGAAGTTCTGTTTTTATTGCATATATCGACGTTTCAGCCGGAATAGAGCGATTTTCGTGTACATCTTCCATCGGTAATATAAACAGAAAATCAGTAACATTTTAGTTAATACTAATGAAAACACATTGATTTTTATCATTTGTATTGGTAACAACACTGTCATGTCTTTTCTTGGATCTAAATAATACGAAACCTCGCTCTATGATTTGAAGTTAAAATCCTCAAATATGGTTAAATAGTGACTTTTTTCACGTTTTTCATGTAGTTTGATACTACGTAAATATATTGAGTTTTACCAATATTTCGATTCTATTTCATGTAGTATCACGATATGTGATTTGGCCTTCAAATCTCAGAATTTTGCATAATATTGCATTTTAAGCAAGTTTTCTTGCCTTTTGTTTCGTTCGAAAAATCATCGAATTTAGCAATATTTTGATGTTTATCATCCCCTTTTCCTTTATGTGACTTAAACAAAATATCATCGAATTAGGCAATATTTTGCCGTTTTCTACGTTTTTGTGAATTTTCAGTCTATGGGTCCTAAATTCAGTCTATGAATTTTCAGTCTATGGATCCTTAATTCATATATATACGATAAAAATGATGCAAACACATAATTGATTAGATAACAACCTTAAATACTTCATTTTCAATCATCTATTTGTTTCTCGTTAAAATACTGAGTATTCATATATATACGATAAAAATGATGCAAACACATAATTGATTAGATAATAACCTTAAATACTTCATTTTCAATCATCTATTTGTTTCTCGTTAAAATACTGAGTAAGATAATGAAAAGGGGAGAAGTTCGGTTTTTATTGCATATATCGACGTTTCAGCCGGATTAGAGCGGTTTTACGTGTACATCTTCCCTCGGTAATATAAACCGAAAATCAAGAACATTTTAGTTAATTCTAATGAAAACACATTGATTTTTATAATTTGTATTGGAAACAACATTGTCATATGTCTATTCTTGGATCTAAATAATACGAAACCTCGCTCTATGATTTGAAGTTAAAATCCTCAAATATGGTTAAATATTGACTTTTTTCACGTTTTTCATGTAGTTTGATATTACGTAAATATATTCATTTTTACCAATATTTCGATTCTATTTCATGTAGTATCACGATATGTGATTTGGCCTTCAAATCTCAGAATTTCACATAATATTGCATTTTAAGCAAGTTTTCTTGCCTTTTGTTTCGTACGAAAAATCATCGAATTTAGCAATATTTTGACGTTTATCATCCCCTTTTCCTTTATGTGACTTAAACAAAATATCATCGAATTAGGCAATATTTTGCCGTTTTCCACGTTTCTGTGAATTTTCAGTCTATGGGTATTAATTCATATATATACGATAAAAATTATGCAAACACATAATTGATTAGATAATAACCTTAAATACTTCATTTTCAATCAACTATTTGTTTCTCGTTAAAATACTGAGTAAGATAATGAAAAGGGGAGAAGTTCGGTTTTTATTGCATATATCGACGTTTCAGCCGGATTAGAGCGGTTTTACGTGTACATCTTCCCTCGGTAATATAAACGGAAAATCAGGAACATTTTAGTTAATTCTAATGAAAACACATTGATTTTTATAAGTTGCATTGGAAACAACATTGTCATATGTCTTTTCTTGGATCTAAATAATACGAAACCTCGCTCTATGATTTGAAGTTAAAATCCTCAAATATGGTTAAATATTGACTTTTTTCACGTTTTTCATGTAGTTTGATACTACGTAAATGTATTCATTTTTACCAATATTTAGATTCTATTTCATATAGTATCACGATATGTGATTTGGCCTTCAAATCTCAGAATTTCGCATAATATTGCATTTTAAGCAAGTTTTCTTGCCTTTTGTTTCGTACGAAAAATCATTGAATTTAGCAATATTTTGACGTTTATCATCCCCTTTTCCTTTATTTGATTTAAACAAAATATCATCGAATTAGGCAATATTTTGCGGTTTTTCCACGTTTTTGTGAATTTTCACTCTATGGGTATTATTTCATATATATACGATAAAAATTATGCAAACACATAATTGATTAGATAATAACCTTAAATACTTCATTTTCAATCATCTATTTGTTTCTCGTAAAATACTGAGTAAGATATTGAAAAGGGGAGAAGTACGGTTTTTATTGCATATTTCGACGTTTCAGCCGGATTAGAGCGGTTTTACGTGTACATCTTCCCTCGGTAATATAAACGAAAATCAGGAACATTTTAGTTAATTCTAATGAAAACACATTCATTTTTATCATTTGTATTGGAAACAACATTGTCATATGTCTTTTCTTGGATCTAAATAATACGAAACCTCTCTTTATGATTTGAAGTTAAAATCCTCAAATATGGTTAAATAGTGACTTTTTTCACGTTTTTCATGTAGTTTGATACAACGTAAATATATTGAGTTTTACCAATATTTCGATTCTATTTCATGTAGTATCACGATATGTGATTTGGCCTTCAAATCTCAGAATTTCGCATAATATTGCATTTTAAGCAAGTTTTCTTGCATTTTGTTTCGTACGAAAAATCATCGAATTTAGCAATATTTTGATGTTTATCATCCCCTTTTCCTTTATGTGACTTAAACAAAATATCATCGAATTAGGCAATATTTTGCCGTTTTCTACGTTTTTGTGAATTTTCAGTCTATGGGTATTAATTCATATATATACGATAAAAATGATGCAAACACATAATTGATTAGATAATAACCTTAAATACTTCATTTTCAATCATCTATTTGTTTCTCGTTAAAATACTGAGTAAGATAATGAAAAGGGGAGAAGTTCGGTTTTTATTGCATATATCGACGTTTCAGCCGGATTAGAGCGGTTTTACGTGTACATCTTCCCTCGGTAATATAAACCGAAAATCAAGAACATTTTAGTTAATTCTAATGAAAACACATTGATTTTTATAATTTGTATTGGAAACAACATTGTCATATGTCTATTCTTGGATCTAAATAATACGAAACCTCGCTCTATGATTTGTAGTTAAAATCCTCATATATGGTTAAATATTGACTTTTTCACGTTTTTCATGTAGTTTGATATAACGTAAATATATTCATTTTTACCAATATTTCGATACTATTTCATGTAGTATCACGATATGTGATTTGGCCTTCAAATCTCAGAATTTCGCATAATATTGCATTTTAAGCAAGTTTTCTTGCCTTTTGTTTCGTACGAAAAATCATCGAATTTAGCAATATTTTGACGTTTATCATCCCCTTTTCCTTTATGTGACTTAAACAAAATATCATCGAATTAGGCAATATTTTGCCGTTTTCCACGTTTCTGTGAATTTTCAGTCTATGGGTATTAATTCATATATATACGATAAAAATTATGCAAACACATAATTGATTAGATAATAACCTTAAATACTTCATTTTCAATCAACTATTTGTTTCTCGGTAAAATACTGAGTAAGATAATGAAAAGGGGAGAAGTTCGGTTTTTATTGCATATATCGACGTTTCAGCCGGATTAGAGCGGTTTTACGTGTACATCTTCCCTCGGTAATATAAACGGAAAATCAGGAACATTTTAGTTAATTCTAATGAAAACACATTGATTTTTATAATTTGTATTGGAAACAACATTGTCATATGTCTTTTCTTGGATCTAAATAATACGATACCTCGCTCTATGATTTGAAGTTAAAATCCTCAAATATGGTTAAATAGTGACTTTTTTCACGTTTTTCATGTAGTTTGATACTACGTAAATATATTGAGTTTTACCAATATTTCGATTCTATTTCATGTTGTATCACGATATGTGATTTGGCCTTCAAATCTCAGAATTTCGCATAATATTGCATTTTAAGCAAGTTTTCTTGCCTTTTGTTTCGTACGAAAAATCATCGAATTTAGCAGTATTTTGACGTTTATCATCCCCTTTTCCTTTATGTGACTTAAACAAAATATCATCGAATTAGGCAATATTTTGCCGTTTTCCACGTTTTTGTGAATTTTCAGTCTATGGGTATTAATTCATATATATACGATAAAAATGATGCAAACACATAATTGATTAGATAATAACCTTAAATACTTCATTTTCAATCAACTATTTGTTTCTCGTTAAAATACTGAGTAAAATAATGAAAAGGGGAGAAGTTCGGTTTTTATTGCATATATCGACGTTTCAGCCGGATTAGAGCGGTTTTACGTGTACATCTTCCCTCGGTAATATAAACGAAAAATCAGGAACATTTTAGTTAATTCTAATGAAAACACATTGATTTTTATAATTTGTATTGGAAACAACATTGTCATATGTCTTTTCTTGGATCTAAATAATACGAAACCTCGCTCTATGATTTGAAGTTAAAATCCTCAAATATGGTTAAATAGTGACTTTTTTCACGTTTTTCATGTAGTTTGATACTACGTAAATATATTCATTTTTACCAATATTTCGATTCTATTTCATGAAGTATCACGATATGTGATTTGGCCTTCAAATCTCAGAATTTCGCATAATATTGCATTTTAAGCAAGTTTTCTTGCATTTTGTTTCGTACGAAAAATCATCGAATTTAGCAATATTTTGACGTTTATCATCCCATTTTCCTTTATGTGACTTAAACAAATATCATCGAATTAGGCAATATTTTGCCGTTTTCAACGTTTTTGTGAATTTTCAGTCTATGGGTATTAATTCATTATATATACGATAAAAATGACGCAAACACATAATTGATTAGGTAATAACCTTAAATACTTCATTTTCAATCATCTATTTGTTTCTCGTTAAAATACTGATTAAGATATTGAAAAGGGGAGAAGTTCTGTTTTTATTGCATATATCGACGTTTCAGCCGGAATAGAGCGATTTTCGTGTACATCTTCCATCGGTAATACAAACGGAAAAACAGGAACATTTTAGTTAATACTTATGAAAAAACATTGATTTTTATCATTTGTATTGGAAACAACATTGTCATATGTCTTTTCTTGGATCTAAATAATACGAAACCTCGCTCTATGATTTGAAGTTAAAATCCTCAAATATGGGTAAATAGTGACTTTTTTCACGTTTTTCATGTAGTTTAATACTACGTAAATATATTCATTTTTACCAATATTTAGATTCTATTTCATGTAGTATCACGATATGTGATTTGGCCTTCAAATCTCAGAATTTCGCATAATATTGCATTTTAAGCAAGTTTTCTTGCCTTTTGTTTCGTACGAAAAATCATCGAATTTAGCAATATTTTGACGTTTATCATCCACTTTTCCTTTATTTGATTTAAACAAAATATCATCGAATTAGGCAATATTTTGCGGTTTTTCCACGTTTTTGTGAATTTTCACTCTATGGGTATTATTTCATATATATACGATAAAAATTATGCAAACACATAATTGATTAGATAATAACCTTAAATACTTCATTTTCAGTCATCTATTTGTTTCTCGTAAAATACTGAGTAAGATATTGAAAAGGGGAGAAGTTCGGTTTTTATTGCATATATCGACGTTTCAGCCAGATTAGAGCGGTTTTACGTGTACATCTTCCCTCGGTAATATAAACGAAAATCAGGAACATTTTAGTTAATACCAATGAAAACACATTCATTTTTATCATTTGTATTGGAAACAACATTGTCATATATCTTTTCTTGGATCTAAATAATATGAAACCTCTCTCTATGATTTGAAGTTAAAATCCTCAAATATGGTTAAATAGTGACTTTTTCACGTTTTTCATGTAGTTTGATACTACGTAAATATATTGAGTTTTACCAATATTTCGATTCTATTTCATGTAGTATCACGATATGTTATTTGGCCTTCAAATCTCAGAATTTCGCATAATATTGCATTTTAAGCAAGTTTTCTTGCATTTTGTTTCGTACGAAAAATCATCGAATTTAGCAATATTTTGACGTTTATCATCCCCTATTCCTTTGTGTGACTTAAACAAAATATCATCGAATTAGGCAATATTTTGCCGTTTTCCACGTTTTTGTGAATTTTCAGTCTATGGGTATTAATTCATATATATACGATAAAAATTATGCAAACACATAATTGATTAGATAATAACCTTAAATACTTCATTTTCAATCAACTATTTGTTTCTCGTTAAAATACTGAGTAAGATATTGAAAAGGGGAGAAGTTCTGTTGTTATTGCATACATCGACGTTTCAGCCGGAATAGAGCGATTTTCGTGTACATCTTCCATCGGTAATATAAACAGAAAATCAGGAACATTTTAGTTAATACTAATGAAAACACATTGATTTTTATCGTTTGTATTGGTAACAACACTGTCATATGTCTTTTCTTGGATCTAAATAATACGAAACCTCGTTCTATGATTTGAAGTTAAAATCCTCAAATATGGTTAAATAGTGACTTTTTTCACGTTTTTCATGTAGTTTGATACTACGTAAATATATTCATTTTTACCAATATTTAGATTCTATTTCATGTAGTATCACGATATGTGATTTGGCCTTCAAATCTCAGAATTTCGCATAATATTGCATTTTAAGCAAGTTTTCTTGCATTTTGTTTCGTACGAAAAATCATCGAATTTAGCAATATTTTGACGTTTATCATCCCATTTTCCTTTATGTGACTTAAACAAATATCATCGAATTAGGCAATATTTTGCCGTTTTCTACGTTTTTGTGAATTTTCAGTCTATGGGTATTAATTCATTATATATACGATAAAAATGACGCAAACACATAATTGATTAGGTAATAACCTTAAATACTTCATTTTCAATCATCTATTTGTTTCTCGTTAAAATACTGAGTAAGATATTGAAAAGCGGAGAAGTTCTGTTTTTATTGCATATATCGACGTTTCAGCCGGAATAGAGCGATTTTCGTGTACATCTTCCATCGGTAATACAAACGGAAAATCAGGAACATTTTAGTTAATACTTATGAAAAAACATTGATTTTTATCATTTGTATTGGAAACAACATTGTCATATGTCTTTTCTTGGATCTAAATAATACGAAACCTCGCTCTATGATTTGAAGTTAAAATCCTCAAATATGGGTAAATAGTGACTTTTTTCACGTTTTTCATGTAGTTTGATACTACGTAAATATATTCATTTTTACCAATATTTAGATTCTATTTCATGTAGTATCACGATATGTGATTTGGCCTTCAAATCTCAGAATTTCGCATAATATTGCATTTTAAGCAAGTTTTCTTGCATTTTGTTTCGTACGAAAAATCATCGAATTTAGCAATATTTTGACGTTTATCATCCCATTTTCCTTTATGTGACTTAAACAAATATCATCGAATTAGGCAATATTTTGCCGTTTTCTACGTTTTTGTGAATTTTCAGTCTATGGGTATTAATTCATTATATATACGATAAAAATGACGCAAACACATAATTGATTAGGTAATAACCTTAAATACTTCATTTTCAATCATCTATTTGTTTCTCGTTAAAATACTGAGTAAGATATTGAAAAGGGGAGAAGTTCTGTTTTTATTGCATATATCGACGTTTCAGCCGGAATAGAGCGATTTTCGTGTACATCTTCCATCGGTAATACAAACGGAAAATCAGGAACATTTTAGTTAATACTTATGAAAAAACATTGATTTTTATCATTTGTATTGGAAACAACATTGTCATATGTCTTTTCTTGGATCTAAATAATACGAAACCTCGCTCTATGATTTGAAGTTAAAATCCTCAAATATGGGTAAATAGTGACTTTTTTCACGTTTTTCATGTAGTTTAATACTACGTAAATATATTCATTTTTACCAATATTTAGATTCTATTTCATGTAGTATCACGATATGTGATTTGGCCTTCAAATCTCAGAATTTCGCATAATATTGCATTTTAAGCAAGTTTTCTTGCCTTTTGTTTCGTACGAAAAATCATCGAATTTAGCAATATTTTGACGTTTATCATCCACTTTTCCTTTATTTGATTTAAACAAAATATCATCGAATTAGGCAATATTTTGCGGTTTTTCCACGTTTTTGTGAATTTTCACTCTATGGGTATTATTTCATATATATACGATAAAAATTATGCAAACACATAATTGATTAGATAATAACCTTAAATACTTCATTTTCAGTCATCTATTTGTTTCTCGTAAAATACTGAGTAAGATATTGAAAAGGGGAGAAGTTCGGTTTTTATTGCATATATCGACGTTTCAGCCAGATTAGAGCGGTTTTACGTGTACATCTTCCCTCGGTAATATAAACGAAAATCAGGAACATTTTAGTTAATTCTAATGAAAACACATTCATTTTTATCATTTGTATTGGAAACAACATTGTCATATATCTTTTCTTGGATCTAAATAATATGAAACCTCTCTCTATGATTTGAAGTTAAAATCCTCAAATATGGTTAAATAGTGACTTTTTCACGTTTTTCATGTAGTTTGATACTACGTAAATATATTGAGTTTTACCAATATTTCGATTCTATTTCATGTAGTATCACGATATGTTATTTGGCCTTCAAATCTCAGAATTTCGCATAATATTGCATTTTAAGCAAGTTTTCTTGCATTTTGTTTCGTACGAAAAATCATCGAATTTAGCAATATTTTGACGTTTATCATCCCCTATTCCTTTGTGTGACTTAAACAAAATATCATCGAATTAGGCAATATTTTGCCGTTTTCCACGTTTTTGTGAATTTTCAGTCTATGGGTATTAATTCATATATATACGATAAAAATTATGCAAACACATAATTGATTAGATAATAACCTTAAATACTTCATTTTCAATCAACTATTTGTTTCTCGTTAAAATACTGAGTAAGATATTGAAAAGGGGAGAAGTTCTGTTGTTATTGCATACATCGACGTTTCAGCCGGAATAGAGCGATTTTCGTGTACATCTTCCATCGGTAATATAAACAGAAAATCAGGAACATTTTAGTTAATACTAATGAAAACACATTGATTTTTATCATTTGTATTGGTAACAACACTGTCATATGTCTTTTCTTGGATCTAAATAATACGAAACCTCGTTCTATGATTTGAAGTTAAAATCCTCAAATATGGTTAAATAGTGACTTTTTTCACGTTTTTCATGTAGTTTGATACTACGTAAATATATTCATTTTTACCAATATTTAGATTCTATTTCATGTAGTATCACGATATGTGATTTGGCCTTCAAATCTCAGAATTTCGCATAATATTACATTTTAAGCAAGTTTTCTTGCCTTTTGTTTCGTACGAAAAATCATCGAATTTAGCAATATTTTGACGTTTATCATCCCCTTTTCCTTTATTTGATTTAAACAAAATATCATCGAATTAGGCAATATTTTGCGGTTTTTCCACGTTTTTGTGAATTTTCACTCTATGGGTATTATTTCATATATATACGATAAAAATTATGCAAACACATAATTGATTAGATAATAACCTTAAATACTTCATTTTCAATCATCTATTTGTTTCTCGTAAAATACTGAGTAAGATATTGAAAAGGGGAGAAGTTCGGTTTTTATTGCATATATCGACGTTTCAGCCAGATTAGAGCGGTTTTACGTGTAAATCTTCCCTCGGTAATATAAACGAAAATCAGGAACATTTTAGTTAATTCTAATGAAAACACATTCATTTTTATCATTTGTATTGGAAACAACATTGTCATATGTCTTTTCTTGGATCTAAATAATACAAAACCTCGCTCTATGATTTGAAGTTAAAATCCTCATATATGGTTAAATATTGACTTTTTTCACGTTTTTCATGTAGTTTGATATAACGTAAATATATTCATTTTTACCAATATTTCGATACTATTTATTGTAGTATCACGATATGTGATTTGGCCTTCAAATCTCAGAATTTCGCATAATATTGCATTTTAAGCAAGTTTTCTTGCCTTTTGTTTCGTACGAAAAATCATCGAATTTAGCAATATTTTGACGTTTATCATCCCCTTTTCCTTTATGTGACTTAAACAAAATATAATCGAATTAGGCAATATTTTGCCGTTTTCCACGTTTTTGTGAATTTTCAGTCTATGGGTATTAATTCATATATATACGATAAAAATGATGCAAACACATAATTGATTAGATTATAACCTTAAATACTTCATTTTCAATCATCTATTTGTTTCTCGTTAAAATACTGAGTAAGATAATGAAAAGGGGAGAAGTTCGGTTTTTATTGCATATATCGACGTTTCAGCCGGATTAGAGCGGTTTTACGTGTACATCTTCCCTCGGTAATATAAACGGAAAATCAGGAACATTTTAGTTAATTCTAATGAAAACACATTGATTTTTATAATTTGTATTGGAAACAACATTGTCATATGTCTGTTCTTGGATCTAAATAATACGAAACCTCGCTCTATGATTTGAAGTTAAAATCCTCAAATATGGTTAAATAGTGACTTTTTTCACGTTTTTCATGTAGTTTGATACTACGTAAATATATTCATTTTTACCAATATTTCGATTCTATTTCATGTAGTATCACGATATGTGATTTGGCCTTCAAATCTCAGAATTTCGCATGATATTGCATTTTAAGCAAGTTTTCTTGCCTTTTGTTTCGTACGAAAAATCATCGAATTTAGCAATATTTTGACGTTTATCATCCCATTTTCCTTTATGTGACTTAAACAAAATATCATCGAATTAGGCAATATTTTGCCGTTTTCTACGTTTTTGTGAATTTTAAGTCTATGGGTATTAATTCATTATATTTACGATAAAAATGACGCAAACACATAATTGATTAGGTAATAACCTTAAATACTTCATTTTCAATCATCTATTTGTTTCTCGTTAAAATACTGAGTAAGATATTGAAAAGGGGAGAATTTCTGTTTTTATTGCATATATCGACGTTTCAGCCAGATTAGAGCGGTTTTACGTGTACATCTTCCCTCGGTAATATAAACGAAAATCAGGAACATTTTAGTTAATTCTAATGAAAACACACCAAACCTCGCTCTATGATTTGAAGTTAAAATCCTCAAATATGGTTAAATATTGACTTTTTTCACGTTTTTCATGTAGTTTGATATTACGTAAATATATTCATTTTTACCAATATTTCGATACTATTTCATGTAGTATCACGATATGTGATTTGGCCTTCAAATCTCAGAATTTCGCATAATATTGCATTTTAAGCAAGTTTTCTTGCCTTTTGTTTCGTACGAAAAATCATCGAATTTAGCAATATTTTGACGTTTATCATCCCCTTTTCCTTTATGTGACTTAAACAAAATATCATCGAATTAGGCAATATTTTGCCGTTTTCCACGTTTCTGTGAATTTTCAGTCTATGGGTATTAATTCATATATATACGATAAAAATTATGCAAACACATAATTGATTAGATAATAACCTTAAATACTTCATTTTCAATCAACTATTTGTTTCTCGTTAAAATACTGAGTAAGATAATGAAAAGGGGAGAAGTTCGGTTTTTATTGCATATATCGACGTTTCAGCCGGATTAGAGCGGTTTTACGTGTACATCTTCCCTCGGTAATATAAACGGAAAATCAGGAACATTTTAGTTAATTCTAATGAAAACACATTGATTTTTATAATTTGTATTGGAAACAACATTGTCATATGTCTTTTCTTGGATCTAAATAATACGAAACCTCGCTCTATGATTTGAAGTTAAAATCCTCAAATATGGTTAAATAGTGACTTTTTCACGTTTTTCATGTAGTTTGATACTACGTAAATATATTCATTTTTACCAATATTTCGATTCTATTTTATGTAGTATCACGATATGTGATTTGGCCTTCAAATCTCAGAATTTCGCATAATATTGCATTTTAAGCAACTTTTCTTGCCTTTTGTTTCGTACGAAAAATCATCGAATTTAGCAATATTTTGATGTTTATCATCCTCTTTTCCTTTATTTGATTTAAACAAAATATCATCGAATTAGGCAATATTTTGCGGTTTTTCCACGTTTTTGTGAATTTTCACTCTATGGGTATTATTTCATATATATACGATAAAAATTATGCAAACACATAATTGATTAGATAATAACCTTAAATACTTCATTTTCAATCATCTATTTGTTTCTCGTAAATTACTGAGTAAGATATTGAAAAGGGGAGAATTTCTGTTTTTATTGCATATATCGACGTTTCAGCCAGATTAGAGCGGTTTTACGTGTACATCTTCCCTCGGTAATATAAACGAAAATCAGGAACATTTTAGTTAATTCTAATGAAAACACACCAAACCTCGCTCTATGATTTGAAGTTAAAATCCTCAAATATGGTTAAATATTGACTTTTTTCACGTTTTTCATGTAGTTTGATATTACGTAAATATATTCATTTTTACCAATATTTCGATACTATTTCATGTAGTATCACGATATGTGATTTGGCCTTCAAATCTCAGAATTTCGCATAATATTGCATTTTAAGCAAGTTTTCTTGCCTTTTGTTTCGTACGAAAAATCATCGAATTTAGCAATATTTTGACGTTTATCATCCCCTTTTCCTTTATGTGACTTAAACAAAATATCATCGAATTAGGCAATATTTTGCCGTTTTCCACGTTTCTGTGAATTTTCAGTCTATAGGTATTAATTCATATATATACGATAAAAATTATGCAAACACATAATTGATTAGATAATAACCTTAAATACTTCATTTTCAATCAACTATTTGTTTCTCGTTAAAATACTGAGTAAGATAATGAAAAGGGGAGAAGTTCGGTTTTTATTGCATATATCGACGTTTCAGCCGGATTAGAGCGGTTTTACGTGTACATCTTCCCTCGGTAATATAAACGGAAAATCAGGAACATTTTAGTTAATTCTAATGAAAACACATTGATTTTTATAATTTGTATTGGAAACAACATTGTCATATGTCTTTTCTTGGATCTAAATAATACGAAACCTCGCTCTATGATTTGAAGTTAAAATCCTCAAATATGGTTAAATAGTGACTTTTTTCACGTTTTTCATGTAGTTTGATACTACGTAAATATATTCATTTTTACCAATATTTCGATTCTATTTTATGTAGTATCACGATATGTGATTTGGCCTTCAAATCTCAGAATTTCGCATAATATTGCATTTTAAGCAAGTTTTCTTGCCTTTTGTTTCGTACGAAAAATCATCGAATTTAGCAATATTTTGACGTTTATCATCCACTTTTCCTTTATTTGATTTAAACAAAATATCATCGAATTAGGCAATATTTTGCGGTTTTTCCACGTTTTTGTGAATTTTCACTCTATGGGTATTATTTCATATATATACGATAAAAATTATGCAAACACATAATTGATTAGATAATAACCTTAAATACTTCATTTTCAATCAACTATTTTTTTCTCGTTAAAATACTGAGTTAGATATTGAAAAGGGGAGAAGTTCTGTTTTTATTGCATATATCGACGTTTCAGCCGGAATAGAGCGATTTTCGTGTACATCTTCCATCGGTAATATAAACAGAAAATCAGGAACATTTTAGTTAATACTAATGAAAACACATTGATTTTTATCATTTGTATTGGTAACAACACTGTCATATGTCTTTTCTTGGATCTAAATAATACAAAACCTCGCTCTATGATTTGAAGTTAAAATCCTCATATATGGTTAAATATTGACTTTTTTCACGTTTTTCATGTAGTTTGATATAACGTAAATATATTCATTTTTACCAATATTTCGATACTATTTCATGTAGTATCACGATATGTGATTTGGCCTTCAAATCTCAGAATTTCGCATAATATTGCATTTTAAGCAAGTTTTCTTGCCTTTTGTTTCGTACGAAAAATCATCGAATTTAGCAATATTTTGACGTTTATCATCCCCTTTTCCTTTATGTGACTTAAACAAAATATAATCGAATTAGGCAATATTTTGCCGTTTTCCACGTTTTTGTGAATTTTCAGTCTATGGGTATTAATTCATATATATACGATAAAAATGATGCAAACACATAATTGATTAGATTATAACCTTAAATACTTCATTTTCAATCATCTATTTGTTTCTCGTTAAAATACTGAGTAAGATAATGAAAAGGGGAGAAGTTCGGTTTTTATTGCATATATCGACGTTTCAGCCGGATTAGAGCGGTTTTACGTGTACATCTTCCCTCGGTAATATAAACGGAAAATCAGGAACATTTTAGTTAATTCTAATGAAAACACATTGATTTTTATAATTTGTATTGGAAACAACATTGTCATATGTCTTTTCTTGGATCTAAATAATACGAAACCTCGCTCTATGATTTGAAGTTAAAATCCTCAAATATGGTTAAATAGTGACTTTTTTCACGTTTTTCATGTAGTTTGATACTACGTAAATATATTCATTTTTACCAATATTTCGATTCTATTTCATGTAGTATCACGATATGTGATTTGGCCTTCAAATCTCAGAATTTCGCATGATATTGCATTTTAAGCAAGTTTTCTTGCATTTTGTTTCGTACGAAAAATCATCGAATTTAGCAATATTTTGACGTTTATCATCCCATTTTCCTTTATGTGACTTAAACAAAATATCATCGAATTAGGCAATATTTTGCCGTTTTCTACGTTTTTGTGAATTTTCAGTCTATGGGTATTAATTCATTATATTTACGATAAAAATGACGCAAACACATAATTGATTAGGTAATAACCTTAAATACTTCATTTTCAATCATCTATTTGTTTCTCGTTAAAATACTGAGTAAGATATTGAAAAGGGGAGAATTTCTGTTTTTATTGCATATATCGACGTTTCAGCCAGATTAGAGCGGTTTTACGTGTACATCTTCCCTCAGTAATATAAACGAAAATCAGGAACATTTTAGTTAATTCTAATGAAAACACACCAAACCTCGCTCTATGATTTGAAGTTAAAATCCTCAAATATGGTTAAATATTGACTTTTTTCACGTTTTTCATGTAGTTTGATATTACGTAAATATATTCATTTTTACCAATATTTCGATACTATTTCATGTAGTATCACGATATGTGATTTGGCCTTCAAATCTCAGAATTTCGCATAATATTGCATTTTAAGCAAGTTTTCTTGCCTTTTGTTTCGTACGAAAAATCATCGAATTTAGCAATATTTTGACGTTTATCATCCACTTTTCCTTTATTTGATTTAAACAAAATATCATCGAATTAGGCAATATTTTGCGGTTTTTCCACGTTTTTGTGAATTTTCACTCTATGTGTATTATTTCATATATATACGATAAAAATTATGCAAACACATAATTGATTAGATAATAACCTTAAATACTTCATTTTCAGTCATCTATTTGTTTCTCGTAAAATACTGAGTAAGATATTGAAAAGGGGAGAAGTTCGGTTTTTATTGCATATATCGACGTTTCAGCCAGATTAGAGCGGTTTTACGTGTACATCTTCCCTCGGTAATATAAACGAAAATCAGGAACATTTTAGTTAATTCTAATGAAAACACATTCATTTTTATCATTTGTATTGGAAACAACATTGTCATATATCTTTTCTTGGATCTAAATAATATGAAACCTCTCTCTATGATTTGAAGTTAAAATCCTCAAATATGGTTAAATAGTGACTTTTTCACGTTTTTCATGTAGTTTGATACTACGTAAATATATTGAGTTTTACCAATATTTCGATTCTATTTCATGTAGTATCACGATATGTTATTTGGCCTTCAAATCTCAGAATTTCGCATAATATTGCATTTTAAGCAAGTTTTCTTGCATTTTGTTTCGTACGAAAAATCATCGAATTTAGCAATATTTTGACGTTTATCATCCCCTATTCCTTTGTGTGACTTAAACAAAATATCATCGAATTAGGCAATATTTTGCCGTTTTCCACGTTTTTGTGAATTTTCAGTCTATGGGTATTAATTCATATATATACGATAAAAATTATGCAAACACATAATTGATTAGATAATAACCTTAAATACTTCATTTTCAATCAACTATTTGTTTCTCGTTAAAATACTGAGTAAGATATTGAAAAGGGGAGAAGTTCTGTTGTTATTGCATACATCGACGTTTCAGCCGGAATAGAGCGATTTTCGTGTACATCTTCCATCGGTAATATAAACAGAAAATCAGGAACATTTTAGTTAATACTAATGAAAACACATTGATTTTTATCATTTGTATTGGTAACAACACTGTCATATGTCTTTTCTTGGATCTAAATAATACGAAACCTCGTTCTATGATTTGAAGTTAAAATCCTCAAATATGGTTAAAT